>NC_056744.1:1393495499-1393604650 GCF_019279795.1 Protopterus annectens | reverse complement strand
TTTCCCTTTCGCCGATGCAGGCCTTTGTCCACCCTTGAAAAAGGTGGGCCCTACTATGGCCCACCGGGGGGTGTAAAAAAAAACCCTTCCCTTCCCGGGGTTTTTCCCCCTTTTAGCAGCTTTTTGCCTACCCATGTTATGTAGTGCTACGGAACCCGTGTCCTTCCACAATTAACCCATATGGTGTTACTGTGGTCCTGCAGGTTGGCAACTGCTTTATGTAATCCTCAGAGGTCCCATTGTGAACTATCCGCCACTGTATTGCCATACTAACACAGCCGGTACATGTAGAACCTATTTATTCATGACAGGATGTTCTTTATGAGTGGGAACGCCATACTTTAAGCATGCTATGACCTTCCTAGTTGACGTTGTTGGAGTGCCATTAATATGTGTTCCACAGGCCCGTATGTTCCGCGGAGTGGAAGCGGGTGATCCCCATAGACTTGCTAGCAGCTTGGTTGCTGTGTACGCCGGGATTCGCACGGCTGGATGGATGTCTATGGAGTGTGTCTACTGTTGTTTCCAGCTGTATTTCCTGTGTTATGCCTTGCTACAGCTGTGTTATTTCACCATGTTTGCTATTCTGGGTGCCATCTTGTCCGTACGTTTGTCCAGCCTTGGGAAATGCCTACTGGACACTGGTGTATGGCTGTACCCATTTCACACCTGCATGTTGCATTCTCCGGTGGATGATTGCCATTATTGGTGGGGGGTAAGCCATGTTCTGTACCCACATCCCTCCCACGGGCGGGACAATGGATCCTCTGCCAATCATCTCCGACACCCATTTCTGCATACCCAAGATGCCATGGCTGCAACCCTCGACAGTAGCCATTGCAAATCCTCCATGTGTGCGGAATGGGATGTGGACGACATGTGTGGACTCGACAATCTGTGGATGTCTGTGCATATGTCCCTCATTTCATGGACAGGTGTCATCAACCTTGAACACGCTGGCGGTGCATTTCTGCTGCTGTGCCGTAGTCACGGCTGTAGTTCATCTGGGTCTCCTCGCAAAAGGAGAAATTTTTGGGTCCTACAATGGACACAAATGTGCATATGTAAAATGTAGAACATGTTGGACTGTGTCCATCTGGCCAGTGGTTGTGACCGCTGCTGTATGTTCCCAATCGCGATGTGTGTTTGACTACACATATTATGTTGTGCTACGAAACCCGTGTCCTACTACGATTAACCCAAATGGTAATGATGTCATGCTGCAGGTTGGCAACTGCTTTAGGTAATCCTCAAAGGCCCAGTAGGACGATACGCCACTGTATTGTGAATATAACACAGCCGGAACATGTATACCCTATTTATTCATTTACGGATGTTGGTTATTTGCGGAACGCCAGTGTTGAAACATCCTATGACCTTCCTAGTTGAAGTTGTTTGTGTGCCATTAGTATATGTTCCACAGGTCGCCCATTTGTTCCGCAGTATGGAAGCGAAAGTGATCCTCATGTTGTTGATGGCAGATCCAGTGCCATGTACGCCGGTATTCGCACGGCAGTCTGTCTTTGTATGGGGAGTGTCTACTGTAGTCCCTATCTGTATTTCCTGTGTTATGCCTTACTGCAGCTGTGTAATTCCATCAGGTTTCCAGTTATAGGTGCCATCTCGGTCGTACACTTGTCCATCCATGGAATTGCCTACTGGACACTGATATAGGGCTGTACAACACTCACACCTGCTTTTACCATTATCCGTGGATGCTTTGCATCATTAGTGGGGAGTAAGGCACGTGCTATACCCGCATCCTCCCACGGGCGTGACAACGGATTATCTGCCAAACAACATCGAGCCCCATATTTGCATACCCAGGATCCCATGGCTGCAACCTCCACGGTACCCATTACACATCCGCCATGTGCGGACTGGGATGTGGACGCACTTCTATGGACACGACAATCTGGGGATTTCTGTTCATATGTCCTGCATTTCATGGACAGTTGTCCCCAACCTTAAACACGCTGGTGGTGCATATGTTCAGCTGTGCCGCAGTCACGGCTGTCACTTCTTATGCCGATGGCAGCTGGTCGATGCTGCGAATGGATCAATTTTGGAGTCCTACAATGGACACCGATGTGCATATGTAAAGTGTAGAACGTGTTGGACTGTCACCATCTGGCCAGTGGTTGTGACTGCTGCTGTATGTTCCCAATCGTGGATGTCTGTTTGACTACCCATATTATGTATTACTTGGCCTGTCTATGTCCACGAGCCGGTAAGCGGAAATACAGCAAAACCACGACAATGGAGCCTAGTACCAGAACAGTCACAAGTAAACAAAGCAAAAGGTACTAGTGGAAGAAAACGGCTCCTTTTTTTCTTTTTTTAGCAGCTTTATTAACAAAAGTAATGAACCAAGCAGCAACACGTAGTTTCAGCAAAACACTCCAAACACATTAACGCTATGTCTCCACATCTGCGCTCTCGCTTGAATAGACTTCCACAGATGCACAATACTACAAGCTCTTCCCTTCTGCTTAAATACTATTGCTGATTGAATAATTAATCCTAATAATACAATAATTACTTAATTGCCATATTCTTCATATATTATACTATACATCACATTTACAAAGTGCCTTCATGTCTACCCTTGAAATCATGTTACAATTTATTACATTCCTGCTCACAACATTTTCTATAATTAATTATCAACTTTTATTCATGATATTCAAAACATTAAAATTTGACATTTTATATACAAAAATCTAAACATATAAAATATATCTACAATAATATATACAAACATACAACTAAAAAACATCCAATGCCCTCTGGTGTCTGGATGAACACATTACAACCACTGTTTTCACAGTTATGCCCAAACTTAATACACTTCAAAGTTTACCCAGGTTCAAATTCATTTCTTACAGATACCCTTTCCCATAATTATCCTGCCACTTCTTTTACCTTTTTTCCACAAAATAGTGCTGATTAATTATATATTTAATTATCTTTAATAATGTCTCAGTATCTTTAATCCCCTGTTATAAATTTTCCAACTCAGAGCTTCGCTGCTCTTATTTTCAATACTGGGGCCAAAGATACATAATTATTCAACCCTGGTGGGTTATAAGCTTCCAAATGAAGTTGCCATAATAACTCTTTGTACTCAATTGTCTCCTCCCATTGTCCACCACGATATCTTTGTTTACTACCTCTAACACAAAGAAGGTATAATCAGCTTCTTCACATTTTATTTTATGCTTGTACAGAGCATTACACATATCTTTTGTCTTCATCTCATAGTTATGCTCGTAGATTCTATCTCTTAGTCTTCTTTCAGACTTCCCCACATAAAATGCCTCACATTTCTTACAAATACTTAGGTATATTATACCTTTTGTTTGACAATTAACATATTGCTTACTCTGCACTAATATGTCCCTACTTTTCACATAAATTTATATCTTTATTGCAAATATTCGGCACTGGGAGCACCTCCCACATTTATATGTGCCTTCCTCTCCCTGGAAGTATTGTTTTCCTTAATTTTTCTTTCAAACAAATTTTTCAAATTTCTCCCTTTTCTATGTGTACATTTCAAGGGTTGTATAAACAGACTTCTTAAATCAGAGAATTCACCAAACTGTACCCATTCTTCCTCCACTATTCTTTGTATGACCTTAGCCTCCCACTATAATCTGTTATAAAGTTATTTCTTAACTCAAAATTGTTTTTGTCGAGGTTGGTCACCTTCTCAAGGTCATCTTCCTGTCCTAAAATAGGCCGATATTTGTCCACTCTTCCTTCCCTTACTTCCTTCTCAATTTCATCTATTAATTTCCTTGGGTAGCCTCTATCTAGAAACATCCCTCTTAGTTTCATACACTCTTCCTCATAATCACTGTCCCTAGAGGTCATCCAACTACCTCGAACATACTGCCCTTTTACTATTCCCTTTTTGTGGTGGTGGGGGTGTGGAAATACAGCAAACCTTGGGTCCTGGTCATCTTCATAACAGACATTATTGCATATATATCAGGCCAAAACAGACAATGACACTAAAGATACACTCCACAGTGAAATGATACAGAGCTCTTTCACCCACTGACATGAGGCATCGTCGGAGTACAAAATACATTGGATAGTCGTCCCTTATACACTTCCTTCAGAGTCAGTTCAAAGTCAATTAATCAATAAACCTGCTCATAGTTAAGTAGACAGTGCTCCAGGTCTTGATGATAACGTGACATATACTGATCAGTGTTGCATACATTACTTAATGGAAACAATAATACAGCAACGATGTGTTAATATATCTACAATATTGGTAAATACAATCAGTATCCGGACACATAGTTGATAATTGTTGAGAGTGCACCTTAGGATGTAGTGTGTTGATCAGGTTATTGTATATCGATGTGTATATTAGTAGCATTACGATAACAAAGCATGGAATCAATAGGTACTATTTAAGCATATATTTCACAATTGTGAATGTAAACGGTGGAGGAGACATCCGTAACCTTCTCTGGTTCCACTGGATCACACACGCACGCACACCGCATGTCCGGATTGTGTGTTACGCGCACGCCGCATTACGCATATCCGTATTCCGCTTATATATGTTTACAGTGTCTGTGTGGTTACGTGTTTTATGCTACTTGTGACTATTCCGTAACATATGTCTGATCCGTTGACGGACGGTGCAGAAAGCACTGACAGCTTTATATATGTAACGGTCTTTGCAGCATGGACGCTTTACGCATATCGTGCACATCTATATGTTCTATAGTCATGATTCCAACGTGACTGCAGTCACGCTTGAGACTTACTGTGACCAGTGCACGTTAGCTGTTCGCTGTCATTAATATGCATACCCGTGGTACCTATGTACATTTGCATATCACCCCCTATGCACACACGCACGTCACAGGCATCCATTCCCCTGCTGGGAAAGGTGCGGTACTGCATGTTGAACATTCCTAATTCCCCCTCGCCATGGCCCAGGATGCATATGTCGTCACCACAGGGCTGTTCAGATGACAGCTGCTTATATCCCATATGCATACAGGCCTTCGATTGTCAGGGTGTTGCTGTGGTGCTTTGGGTTTGGTCTTGTCCGCCCACAGTACGGGACCGCCCTGACCCTGTACGAATGTTAGATGAGTCACATGGGCACGTTTTGTCCGTGTCCATGGTACTATGTCACGGCCCCCCCCCCAATTAGTCTTAACCGTGTGCGCCCGAAGTCCGGTGTATCCGGTGTAGATCTCCGTTTACTAATTGCACACGGTCTGATCAAGTAACGTACTGCCATTACTAACCCTCCGTAGGTATGGGCTGTGGCACAATATTACAAGGGTTTAACATTGCGTGACGACGCTCACTGAGCCACAGACATGTCCGTTGCTTTTTTTGGCCCGGTTCCGCTGTGCTACACACATTTAACATGGCGTAACAGGTTGAACAGCTCAGACACGAGGACATCGGGTTGTCCGTCGTTGTCTATTATTGAATGTCTCTGTGGAGTTTGTTTCACAAAGCGACACATTGTCGGCATTGTTAACGGACATCTCGCCGAGTACGTCCGCACCGACGCTGGTGACGATGTCTGCCTTTGGCCGCGAACAGGCATTATGCTGTGCCATTCTGTCTGGGGATATATGGTTTCCTTCACGTAGATGATGTGCCATACTAGCAATGCCCCTAGCGATGACCCGCGCCTAGGTGTGGGTACTGCTGTATTACCCACGAGAAGAGTGGCCTTAGGGTAAGTGGTGACCTAGGCAGAGGTTGCCACCGATACGTCACCCGCTACCCCCCTCCTGGTCTACCTACACCACATAGAGTCTGGAAAGGTGCCCCGAGTATAGCAACACCCTAGACGGCTACCTACTTGGCCTATGCCTAAGGCCGCTATGTGTGTGGTCCCTTGGGCATCGGACTCGGGAACGTGGCACGTCTGCCGTTGGTATGTCCAGCATTACCCACATCCAGCCCCAAGGCAGTTAACACAACATCCATGGGTCCACATGGTGTCCCAGCTGTGCACTCCGGGAACTCTATGGGGAATTTAACCCACACTTCGACAGCTGTGTAATCCTAGCCTCACCTCAGGATACGCATCTGAGTAGTAGCACAGGGCGACTGTAGTCACACTCCACATAGATGGTGCCTCCACTGACCCTGGGTATTACCATACCATTAGTTTGACAAGCCTTATCTGCAAAGCCATGGAGATGGATCATAATGGGACACATAGATGAGGACATAGGGGACCCGCATACTTTGGATACAACCCAGTTTAGCTTGGTCATAGTCAGATCATGCCCTTTACACGTGTTTCACTTTGTAGAATCAGTCACCAAGGCCATTGCTGAGGGTAAACCAGTCCATACAGCCTACCTCAACCCGCAGAGGCCGCCGACACAATACCCCTCGGGTATACTTGATAAACCCGCCATCTTGAATGTAAGTCCATACATCGCCCTATGGGTTGCAAACGGGCTAGGTCACAGAACACACATGGCCATAGTTGCTGGCGCCATGTCATACTCACAGCCAGTCACAGGTGGTGTCCCATGGGGCTCAGTCCTGGGTCCACTATTTCCAGCATCTACGCTTCCAATGTACACGCACACACAGGGGGTTATGGGTGACAATGTTTGCATACGACTGCAAACCGGATGCCAAGGTCAGACACACATCTGACACAGATATCCTTCAGGAGTGCCTCACAGATGTGGATAAGTGGTACCAGAGACATGTCCTACAGCTAAATGCCAGGAAATGCATAGGCATACCCTTCGATGAACAAGGTTACCCGAGCTACCATATAGGTGGCAGTCCACTGAACACGGAGGGGTTACCAGTGATCTGGGGACACGTGTTGTTGTTAACCGCTCGTTAGACACACATGTTGCTAACATAGTTGGGTAGACCTTCCACATTGGCCACATCATCATGAAGGGATTCACATCTAGATGAGGGGAGGTCATTGTCCCCTTGTACTCATCACTCAATAGACCTATGATTGGGTACAATGCCCCGTTCAGAATGTATCTGACCCAACACCTGCAGCAGCTGGAAAGGCAACAACAGTTCTTCGACAAACGGATGCAGGGTCTCAGGTATATGTGTTATACTGACCGACTGAAAGTATTCCAGCTGTATACAGTTGCATACCAGTTGCCCAGAGGTGACCCGTGCCTGGCATGCACGGCTAGGTCGAACCCAGATCTGATGACTATGCTTCACGAATAAGGTAGATCCTCAGAACCACAAGGGCAGCTGACGTACACCTTGACACTGTCATTAATCGAACGTGTTGTTGGGACGGATTCATCACCCAGACACTCACTATGCTGTGGAACGACATCCCAGTACATGTAAGGGCAAGCACCTCGCTGGCCTTCTGTTGGTATTTACACATGGATGTCTGCATTGATTTATTTCTGTAACCTTGTAAATGAATGTTACATTAGCACATTGTGAATCTTTACATTTCGTTGGTCTATTTTACAGTACTCATATTCATACGGTTTATGTGTATATATTATGGTTCATTCATATTACTAGGTGTCTGCAGTTCTGTTAATATATTGGCACAATCCGTAGGACATATACATGTAGCTTACACAGTCAGAGATTTGGAAAACATTTTATGTTGGTTCATGTTTCATATATGTACATATATTTCCATTTTCCGGTGAATACTGTACCTTCGGAGCAATGTCTGTTGTCCTCACTGTGTGGGATGTGTAACCCAAGTAAGGTTTGTTCGCTTGTCTGCCTTTAAGGCATGTAATTAGTACCTAGCACATCTAATGTACCAACCAATTAATGCTTGTAAATTTAGTAGGTTGAACTACATTGTATGTAGTCTGAATAAGTCTGCTTATGAAGCAGACGAAGTGTGCTCCAATACACTATGGTGACTGCCTTTAATTCTTGGTGTGCTCTGGTTGGTAACTGACGGTCCCTACAGTACCTCGTCTTTGCTTTGGACTTCATCGGCTGGTTGTCTGTGTTTCTTGTATGGAGAATGTCAACTGTAGTCCCTATGTGTATGAGTTGTGTAATGCTTTACTACGGCAGTGTAATTCCACCGGGTTTGCATTTATGTGTGCCATCTTAGTCATACGCTTGTCCATCCATGTGAATTGCCTACTATACACTGGTATGGGGCTGTACACATTTCACACCTGCATTTTGCATTCCCGGAGTATGGTGTGCATTATTAGTGGAGAGTGACGATGTGCGACACGCCCCTCCCACGGGCGGACAAAGGATTGCCTTTGAAACAACACCGAGGCCTGATTCTACATACCCAGACTCCCTTGACTGCAACAGTGGACAGTACCCATTACACATCCTTCATGTGTGCTGCAGTGTGATGTGGACGCAGCTGTATGGACCCGATACCCTGGGTATTTCTGTGCATGTGTGCTGTAGTTCATGGACAGCTATCATCAACATTGAACACGCTATGCCTATGTGTACCTGTGACGTGGTGACGACAATTAGATCACATGAGTAATGCAGGAAGCTAGCAGGCATGCTCTGAACAGAATTTTTGGGTCCTACAATGGACACCGATGTGCATTTGTCAAGTTAGATGTTGCTGGACTGTGTCCACCTGCCCAGTGCTTTTCACTGCTGGTGTATGTTCCCCAATCGCGCCTGTCTGTTTGACTACCCATTCCACATGGTGCTACACAACCGCCGCGTTAGTACTGTGAACAAATGACATACATCCAAAGATGGTGGTTACCAACTGCTTCATATAAACCTCAGACATCCCAATGGGACATATCCGTCACTATATTTCCAATATAACACCACCAGAACATGTTGCTTACCTATGCATTCATGTAACCATGTTGTCTTCGTAGGTGGGAATGCCATAGTTTACACATCCTACGTGACGTTGTGTGTGTGCCATTAGTATGTGTTCCACAGGTCGCACATCTGTTCCGCTGTATGGTAGCGGGTGCTCCTCAGTCTGTTGCTGGCAGATTGAGTGCTGTGTACGCCGGTGTTGGCACGACGGTCCTGCTTTGTATGTGGAATGTCAACTGTAGTCCCTATGTGTATTTCCTGTGTTATGCCTTCCCGCGGCTATGTCATTTACCCGTGTCTGCAGTTGTGGGTGCCATTCTGGCCATACGGGTGTCCATCCATGACAATTGCCTACTGGACACTACTATAGGGCTGTACACATTCCACACCTACATTTAGCATTCTCCGGAGTATGTTTTGCATTATTAGCGGGGAGTAAGGCAGGTGCTACGCACACATCCCTCCCACAGGGCGGGAGGAAGGATTGCCTGCGAAACAACACCGAGCACAGAGTCTACATACCCAGAATCCCTTGACCGCGACAATTGACAGTACCCATTACACATCCGTCCTGTGTGCGGAAGTGTGATGTGGATGCAGTGCTATGGACCCGGTACCCTGTGTAATTCTGTGCATCTGTGCTGCATTACATGGACAGCTATCAGCAACATTAAACACGCTTATGTGCATATGTGTACCTGTGACGCCAATGAGTTCACTTAAGTGTTGAAAGAATGCGGCATTCCTGTCTTTAGACAAATTTTTGGGTCCTACATTGGACACCACTGTGCATATGTAAAGTGTAGAGCTTGTCGGACTGTGTCCTTGTGAGAAGTGGGTTTCACTGAGACTGTGTGTTCAGGAATCGCGGATGTCTGTTGGACTACCCATTCCACATGGTGCTACATAACCAGGTGATGTAGTACTGTGGACAAATTACATACATCCAACGATGCTGGTTAGCAAATACTCAATTTAAACCGCAGACGTCCCAATGGGACATATCCGTCACTGTATTTCCACTATAACACCACCAGAACATGTTGCTTACCTATGCATTCATTTAACCATGTTGTCTTCATAGGTGGGAAAGCCATAGTTTACATATCCTACTTGACGCTGTGTGTGTGCCATTAGTATGTGTTCCACAGGTCGCACATCTGTTACGCTGTACGGTAGCGGGTGCTCCTCAGTCTGTTGCTGGCAGATTGAGTGCTGTGTACGCCGGTGTTGGCACGACGGTCCTGCTTTGTATGTGGAATGTCAACTGTAGTCCCTATGTGTATTTCCTGTGTTATGCCTTACCGCGGCTATGTCATTTACCCGGGTTTGCAGTTGTGGGTGCCATCCCGGACATACGGGTGTCCATCCATGACAATTGCCTACTGGACACTACTATAGGGCTGTACACATTCCACACCTACATTTAGCATTCTCCGGAGTATGGTTTGCATTATTAGCGGAGAGTAAGGCAGGTGCTACGCAGAAATCCCTCCCACAGGGCGGGTAGAATGATTGCCTGCGAACAACACCGAGCACAGAGTCTACATACCCAGAATCCCTTGACCGCAACAATTTCCAGTACCCCTTTCACACCCGCCCTGTGTGCGGAAGTGTGATGTGGATGCAGTTCTATGGACCCGGTACCCTGGGTATTTCTGTGCATCTGTGCTGCATTACATGGAGAGCTATCAGCAAGATTAAACACGCTATGTGCATATGTGTACCTGTGACTACAATGAGTTCCGTTAGGTGATTAAAGAAGGCGGAAGAGCTGTCTTTAGACAAATTTTTGGGTCCTACAATGGACACCACTGTGCATATGTAAAGTGTAGAGCTTGACGGACTGTGTCCTTGTGAGCATTGGATTTCACTGATACTGTGTGTTCAGGTATCGGATGTCTGTTTGACTACCCATTCCACATGGTGCTACATAACCAGCTGATTTAGTACTGTGAACAATTGACATACATCCAAAGATGCTGGTTACCAACTGCTTCATATAAACCGCAGACATCCCAATGGGACATATCCGCCACTGTATGTCCAATATAACACCACCGAACATGTTCCTTACCTATGCATTCTTTTAACCATGTTGTCTTCATAGGTGGGAATGCCTTAGTTTACATATCCTACTTGTCCTTGTGTGTGCCATTAGTATGTGTTCCACAGGTCGGACATCTGTTCCGCTGTACGGTAGCGGGTGCTCCTCAGTCTGTTGCTGGCAGACTGAGTGCTGTGTACGGTGTTGGCACGAGAGTCCGGCTCTGTATGTGGAATGTCAACTGTGGTCCCTATGTGTATTTCCTGTGTCATGCCTTACCGCTGCTATGTCATTTACCCGGTTTGCAGTTGTGGGTGCCATCCTGACATACGGGTGTCCATCCATGACAATTGCCTACTGGACACTAGTATAGGGCTGTACACATTCCACACCTACATTTAGCATTCTCCGGAGTATGTTTTGCATTATTAGCGGGAGTAAGGCAGGTGCTAAGACACATCCCTCCCACAGGGCGGGAGGAAGGATTGCTCATAAACAACACCGAGCACAGTGTCTACATACCCAGAATCCCTTGACTGCAACAATTGACAGTACCCATTACACATCCGTCATGTGTGCGGAGGTGTGATGTGGATGCAGTTGTATGGACCCGGTACCCTGGGTATTTCTGTGCATCTGTGCTGCATTACATGCACAGCTATCAGCAACATTAAACACTCTGGCGGTGCATATGTGTACCTGTGACGACAATGAGTTCAGGTACGCATTGAAATAAGACATAATTTGGTTCTTTCCACAATTTTTGGATCCTACAATGGACACCACTGTGCATATGTAAAGTGTAGAGCTTGTCGGACTGTGTCCTTGTGAGCAGTGGGTTTCACTGATGCTGTGTGTTCAGCAATTGTGTATGTGTGCTTGACTACCCATACTGTGTTGTGCTACAGGAAACATGTCTTCCGACACCAGAAACCAATGCTATACATCCATTGTTGCAGGTTAACAACCACTTTCATACCATACCCAGAGGTCACGATTGGGAGGTATTGCCACTTTATTATCGGAACAACACCCCCAGACTGTGTACATCATGGGAACTTTAGGCCAGTCTTACCGCCATTTCCAATTGTAATTGGCAGACACATGTCAATACATGTATGATAACACATATTGTCATGCAGAAGTTGATCTATGTTATTTGGACATTGGCTTCTGCTTTTGGCATCCGCTGCTGTGAGTGTTGCCAGTTAACATACACATTGCTTGCTCAGAGGCAGACTACACACTACTGCGCAGTACTGTGGTCTCCTTTAAGGACCCTGAGCCAGTGGTCAATGGTACAGCAGCCACTGCATCAATCACATTTGCCATCTACCAGTACCTACAGGACTGCATGTACCAGGCATTCACTTACCCAACTGTGGTTCATTGTACCAATGCCAAGCGTCCAGTGTGGTGTACCCCAGCCATACACATGATGTACAACACGAGGAGGTGGCTACTACAGGGTGGAGCAGACACCTTGTGAGGTGTGACACCCTTGGTCATCATATGTGTAGAGTTACACAATGTCATGGGATTGTCCAGGGCACATTCCACAGATATACCTACATGGACCTGGCTGACAATCATACCACCTTCAGTTGCTATGCTCGACACCTGTGAGGTCACTACCACATATGCTCTGACTGGGTTCACATAGAGGTGGGGTTTACTCAACATACACACATTGCCGACATACAGGCTGACAGGTCCAGTGAGGACATCTCCACACCCTCCACCACACATGTGGAGATGTCTGTACCAGCGGTTTGTGGTCACCAAATGTTCTGTGACACACAGGTGGGACATGCTCTCTCCAGGGTAGTGTGAATAGCATCCATGAGACCAGATGGTGAGCCCGCTGTGTACTCCACTATCTCATTTGGGATTAGGACCCACAGTTAGGACAGATATTTCTTTATAGCCTCACCTCAGGTAGGGTGCCCAGGTTGTATCGCATGACAACTGTATTCCCACATCACAGGGCCAATGCCTCCACTGAGGCTGGTTATTACTGTCCCAGTACCCTGAGGAGACCTATCTGCATAGACATGGGGTGGGATCATACTGCGGTTCGTACATGACTGCATAGGGGACATACATACTGTGATCCCACACGGTTTGTCTTGTTCAGGGCAGTTCATGCCTTTAAGACATGGTTGACATTTTCGATGGTCACCCAGCCCATTGCTGGGGGTGTTGCAGTCCATACAGCCTACCTCGTCCTGGCAAAGGGCTTCATAACATTACCCCCCTCAGGTAACGTTAATGAAACCATTGGCTGGGATGTGAACATGTACATCACAGAATGTGTTGTAAACTGTCTATGTGACACAACCCACATGGTCATAGTTGCTGGCTGCATGTCAGACCAACTGCCTGTCACAGGTGGTGTCCCATGGTGCCATTCCGTGGGTGCACCCTGTCATACATCTACATTTCCACGGTACAGGCACACACAGCGGTGTTATGGGTAACATTGTTTGTAGATGCTTGCAGAACAGATGCCATACTGGGACGGACATCTGACACAGATATCCTTCGCAGGGGCCTCCCGGATATGCATATCTGCTGTCAGGGACATGTCCCACAGCTAACTGGTACATAATGCAAAGTCATACCTGTCGAGGGGTAGTAGGTCACCCCTGTACAACGATAGGTGGCTGTCCACACAGCACAGGGGTGACTACCAGGGATCAGGGACAGGGTTTGTCGGTCGCCTTTCATTCAACACACACATTGCTATCGTGGTTCTGTGGGACTTCTACATTGACCACCTGTATGTGCAGGGAGTCACATCTGACTTCACAGCCCGACACGCATACACGGTCACTATATAGCATAGAACTTCACTTATTTGCCTAAGTATGAGCTTATTGTTGTGGCAGTTTGGTAGCTTATTCTGTTTCTTGGGACATTTAGGTATTTCAGTTACGGAAATAACCGATTCAGGCTACAATTACATTAAATACGGAAATCATTATGACCTACACTCTTCGCACACTTCCCGCTTTTAATGCTTTATTTCGAACACGATGCCAATACAGGGACTGCCCTCGCAGTGGGACGGTTGGTGACCTTAGTCGCTACTCCTATGTCGGTGCGGCGTGCTGACATGCTGCTGTACACCTTCTCTGACTATGCACACTCACAGTACATTGCTGTACGGACACGGTATTACCTGGATGCTTTGTTCCTTGGACAGGTACATTTCGGCCGCGTGGGTTTTATTTGCTTCTCTTGTTTAGTTGGGACGGGTACTTTGTTGCATACTCTGCGGACATTTCATTCTGCATGGGCCATGGCTGCAGCCATTTCTATTCTGGGCGGACTATGGCAGACAGCACGTTAGGTTGCTCTTCGCCTGCCTGCTTAAACACGCCTACTGACGCATCCTACTTGGGCTCGCCACGCACCACGCACATGCCTGTGGTTACGGTGCACTCTCATTAATATGCATATGGCGCTACTGCGCCGGCTATGCAATGCACCGCCGGCGCAAGCCTTACGCCGGCCTTGCGCCGAGCTTCATGAATCCCGGGGCTTGTTTAATTCATATGGAGTTACATATATCAGTAGCATATCTAAATACAGCTGCCAATTCTTTTTTATGAGCCCCATTGTTTCTACTACTATGGGAACTGTCTGGGTATCTTTCTTCCACATTGTCCTCTCTTCTTTCCTCAAATCCCAGTATTTTAAGACTTTGCATCTCTCTGTATGCAAGACATTGTAATCACTGGGTGAAGCAATTTCAATGATCAGTGTTAGTTTTGTCTTCTTCTCATGGACTACTATTTCTGTTTTTCAAACATCTATTTTTGCTTTGTGGATCATGTGAAGAGGGACAAGGCTTTGAGATCATGTTTCTAATGCTTCTGAGCTACTTCAGTATAATAATGTCTGCACAATCCCCAGTGCAACAGTCTTGCCACATTATTATGCCTTTCAGTAAATAGGCACTCTGCTATTAGTGTATCACAAGATATGTGACAGTTTCCAGTTCTGTTTTACAAAACCTACACGTCTGCTTCTCCCATATGTTCAATGAACTTTGTAAACCAACATGTATATAGTCCGCTATCCTGACCCCCAATACTAACCTTTCATCTTTTTGTTTAAATTAACCTCTCCTTAACCATGCCTGCATCAGATCCTGATACACAGGAGGTTGTTCCAGGAGTTTTCTATACTTGCAAATATATTTATGCCTTTTCCACATTTCTTGCCTTCTCATCTGATCCTTCTCCTTATATTCTTTCTTTTGATTTTTTGGCACATTCAGTTGCTGCCTGATATTTGTCTACTTCTGGTTTGAGTTCCATACCCGATTGACACCAATATGCTTCAGCTAAATTAAGCAAGGAAGTCATCTTAGACTTGTTTTCCTCATGTTTTAAAACTTTTACTATGTTTGGATCTGGCAAAGATAGCAGATATGTATGCAGTCCTACAACTGCAGATCTATACATGCAATCAGCTTCAAGGAGCACCATACCACTTTTAGAACAAGGAATATATCTGTTGGCTTGGTATACACTGATTTTATATATCATTTGATAACCATAAAACATTTTTTTCTTGTCCAACTGATCCAGTAACTTTTGAGACCAATCACCCCACAAATGTAAATTAGAATGGGAAGAACAAATTGGTTTATAGCTTGGAATTTATTCCTAGATGTCAGGACTGTTTTCAGTATTAATTTTAGTTTTCTAAAATATTCCTGGCTGAGTTTTGTTTGTATTTGTTCATGTTTTATTGTCGATCCTTCATCAGTTCCCAAATACTCATGTACCCCCTACAGCACAAGTTCCTTTACATCACATTCCTGTCCCAGACTGATAGTTTCCTTGCTGCTGCAGCTGTCCTGCTTTAAATGTTGCTTTTGCAAATTTCTTTCATTATCTGAAAAAGTTTAACCACTTGCAGTTGTGCTTTCAGTTCCTCATCTGATGAGCTATACAGTTTTAAATCATCCAAGAAAAGAAGATGAGACATCTTTAGACTTTGTTTTCTGGGAACCAAATTGTAACCATGACCTAATCTGTTAAGTAGACAGCTTAATGGGTTAAGGCCAAGACAAAAGGGCAGCGGTGACAATGAGTCACCCTTGAATACCCCACTTCAAATTTTTATCCATGGGATATGTTTTTTTTTATATGCTGTGTATCTCTGATAATGTTATTGAAAATAATCCCATGTTTCTAACTGTTATCAGACTATAGCTCATCAGCTTGACTTTAAAATAGTTACTTTAATAAGAAGGGATGAATGAAAAAATGAATGAATGAATGAATGAATGAATGAATGAATGAATGAAAGTGAGCACTAAAGACAGTGCCTTCTACTTCCATCAGGAGTGCCTATAAAGCACAGTTCCAAAAGGATACTTGTTCTGTGACTGTTCAAAATGTAAAATGAGTAACATGGTATGTTCAAGCAGAGATATTTGGAGAGAAGAAAAAAACAATAATTCGTATTACACTGAACGCCCAATTAATCATCATTGTGCAGCATTTTCTCAGAAATTTGGGTGACTGAATCTATTGCCTTAATATAACATTAAACCACGATAAGCAATGACTAGTGAGTGAAATTGTGTTTCCATAACTTTGATGTTTTGAACTGTGGTCTGATACAGTGGAGATTGGGGGATTTTATCTTTTTCCACTGTAGTGTGATCTCGGAGTTGATATATATAATGAGCAGGGGGTGTGGGGAATGCACAAACATATAGTTTTGTTATTTTTTAGTTTTTGAGGTTACAGAACTTTGATACTATGGTCTCAACCATATGCAGTTTGAAATTCTGTAACTATGATGTACCAGTACAGACCTCTGTGTGTGTGTGTGTGTGTGTGTGTGTGTGTGTGTGTGTGTGTGTGTGTGTGTGTGTGTGTGTGTGTGTGTGTGTGTGTGTGTGTGTGTGTGTGTGTGTGTGTGTGTGTGTGTGTGTGTGTGTGTGCACGCATGTGCACGCGCACACTACATATTAGCAAAAACACCCAAAGTCAACTGGCAAAATATCAACCACATATCTTCGAAAACACAAAATCCAACACCTCACTATGAATGCTCTGAGAACTAGCCACTGAACATGCAACTCCTACCTTAAAAAAAAACAAACAAAAAAAAAAAACATTGTTTTTTGCAAGGGGCAAGTTCCCATACACCCCCCTGCTAATTATACATACTAACTCTGAAACTGCTTAATCCCTGGGGAAAGGGAATATTCCCCTACCCAGGGACTGTTAGTCTCACAGACAATGTTGATCATCTGCCTATTGACCATATGCAGTTGTCTAGACAGTTGCATATACGCACACAGATATATATATATATATATATATATATATATATATATATATATATATATATATATATATATATATATATATATATATATACATTTTGTCTTTTCTCATTTACCTGTGGCACATTAACTTTGTTTATTTCTCGTGTGACATATACTTTTTACCATCCTGATCATGGCAAATGGTACTGTAGAATTAAAAGTACTTGTAAATATGCATTAGTAAAATGCAATAATTTCACAAATGATAAGAACTGTGGTTTTCAACAACATTATAATCAACAGAACCAGTAGTTGGCTGTATAAGATACTCACACTAACAAAATATGTTCAGTTTTACATGAAAGAATACATCTGCCTATGTATAACAAACAACAATGTTCAGAGCACTCCAGGGCAATGCGAAGTGTGGCAATGAACTTCTTTGATCTTTAGCTTGCATAAGGTTCCACTTAGGAGCATACTTTTAAATGTGTACCATGCATAAAGTATTTTAGAAGAGTTGCACAGATTTTTTTTTCATGATTCACTGCATTTGGCAAGTGGGCAAGAAGATTCATGCACATAAACCATTAGTCACAAAATACACGTCTTCATGGTCTCAGTGTAACAATAAACATCCACAATCTTATTTCTGAGGTCAGTGCCATTGCCTTGTTAACGTTTTTTGAAATAAACTCAGAATGACCATAAACTGATGTCCTTTCATTAACCTTTCAAGTTAAAAATTTAGATGATAACTAGAAACTGGAAAGCAGTGAATTTGCACGTCTGCTAAAAGAACATCCTTGTTAAGGAAGATTCCTCTGCTAGGCACATTTCTCTGCTAGGTCTATAAGTGCTTTGTTACTGTGTCCACCTTGAATGTAACATATGAAGGTCTGTAATAGAAAATCTGTTTTTGTTAACTGCCCTAGATTGTATCACCTTCCCTTGTTTTCATAAAGCTATGTGGGCTGCACAGATTTTGTGGTGGAGTAGCTACAAGTTATGTTTCCTTTATTTATTAACTTTCATAACTTTATTCTATATCACAATATTTTTTTAATTCTCCAATTGTAAGCTAACTAAATCACCAATAACCTTACTGGCTGTCCTGTTTTATCATAATGTAATAGTTATTGTGATATTTCAGTTATTAGACTCTATACTTTACAGTAAAATCTCCAAATGAGGTGAATATTAAAACAATTATTGTCTTTCAGTGATTGTTCTCTGCTCATCTTATGTTGTACCATGTGCTTTCTCAGCCTAAGTGATCATTCACAGTTCTCTTTAAAAGGTTTGTGTGGGAGACTTTGTAAATCTTACCTTGCTTGTGATACTAACTTTATGGCTTTTATTATGAAATTTAGGGTCCAGAAAACCTGTAACATCAATTACTGCAGCTCTGTTTTCTAAATTAAAAAGTATAGTTATAAAATAATTATCTGCCTCTGTAATCATGTGCTACACTTTACAACAGTGGTTTGAATGACGTTTACTTTGAATGCCGAAGAGACGGCTAAATTAAAGGCTTGCACAAACTCCTACACTAAGAACTTAAACTGATAACCACATTTACTGTGTTCAGAGATATTATTAGACAAAGGGTAGCAGAAGGTATACTTACAAACTTAACACTGCATTTTCGCTGTATGTTTATGTTTCAAGACAACAAATCAAAATTCATTTGCATTGTAGGACCCAACAAAAAGCAGCACAGTGTATATTTCACATTATTGGTATAATTCTTTTTTTACTATGAACAGAAATGCAAGAGAGCCTTGCTCTATGAACATTTAACATTCTATCTTAAGTTGATTTTATGTACATATTAACACTTTTAATAAGCACACGACTCATTTAAAGATAAATTAATACTATAGCTTAGCAAAGAAAGGGATATGTGATAATTGTATCAGGTGACTTCAGACCACCCAAACAAAATGTTTAGTTATTTAGCTGCTGTTAACTGGGTGCGGCATTTCTGACATAAAGTGTATGTTTGGCCAAACAACTACTAGCTTACCATTGGCAGTCACTGAATCTGGCATACGTGAGATCCGGTACTGGATATCAGAAGCAGGAAGGTTCTGGAATACAGCTGAACAAGATGTTTGCAAAGCCTCACTTGAACACTATCTTATCCAAGAAGCTGTCACTCTCTATAGGACAAGGAGAGCATAAAGTATTCAGAGACAGCAACAGAATCTGTATAGAATATAAGCCAAACTGAACTGAACATTATACAAGGAGAGATTTAGGAACCCTAACATATATACCATGTAGAATAAAACAGATGGGGAAGAACTATGAAAGAAATAATGCAATATTTAAAGACATTAAGAGGAGTATAGGGCATGGCTGGAAGGAAGTACCATGAAGAGTCATTTCATAACCATAATAGATTAATGAATAAGATATGTAAAAGGATGAAGTCAAGAAAACAAAGTACAGGCAGCAAAGGGTAACTGGGACACAAACAGGGAAGCAAAGCTTTTAGAATATCAAGGAGAAATGATAGTCAAATAGCAACAATGTACCTAGTAACAGAAAGGGAACAGGACAAAGTGGATAGACCTATCTCTTCTCATGCTTCATATTTTCTTTGTAATTTTATGGGTGGTTGGCTAGTGTGGATAATAATGAAAGGACAGGGAACCAGCATGTGATCGTGCAGCCAAAAAAAAAAAAAAAAACAAATAACACGAGACTCACGTAGTAACACTTGGCCTCAATCTGTTATTTGTTATTTATTTTTTTTTCCTGCATGGTCACATGTTGGTACACAAATATTACTACATGAAACTCTGTTATCTACTGTGGGAAGAAATAGCCAGGGAATTGTTATGGCTAGGCTTGTACAGGTCCTAGGGCCGATAGCCTAGTACCAACCTATGACCCTATTAGAATGAATACAGGGTTTTGTTGAGTCTTTCATAGAAGCTGGTCAATGATTATGATCTGGTAAACCCCAAATAATCCAACCTCAGTGACAAACTTTAATGTGGGTCTTTACCAGGTAGAGACAAGTCCAGCTCTCTCGGTAGCTGATGAGCTGGGTTTCATGAAACTGGCTTTTGTGATCAAGATCAGCATGAAATATTGCTCAATGATCCCTAGAATACCCGTGTAAAGTCAATATAATCTTCAATATTTGGAAGAACAGAGCACAAATATGGATCCGTATTTTTATTTATTTTCTTAAAGATGAACATACGTAAATACTCAGACAAATAATAAGAAAATGTATTGTCATTTAGAAATAACTTCTGTTTGTTCATTTGTGGGGAATTGCACACAGCCAAATTTGAGCTATTGCTATTATACAATCACATTATTTAAAAAAGAAATTTCTGACCTTTTTGAAATAGTGTCAGTGCATTATTGGACTTTAGTTTCCTCCTGCACCTTGTCTCATGTAACAGATGTTTGCTGATGATGCAGGGTAATTTGTAGGGTATTATTGTGACACTGCTTGCATGGCATTAGTAAAACACAGTTTTCGTTTTATTTTTAAAGGGTCAACCAAGACAAGTTATCCACTTCCTGAAGCCCTCCATCTCTCATTCATTGGCCATTTTAGTTTAACCAGGATAGTTTCTATAATTTATACAGGGTATGCTGCTTGTGTTTTACATTAGGTACATAATAACCACAAAGGGAAGCAAATCCACATCAAACCAAACTCTAAATCAAAACAAAAGGCACGGGTGCCACAAAGTACCAGGAATTCAAGCCACTCGAAGTAGATCCAAGCAAGGAAATTTCATTGTAAGTCACAAATTTAAGAGATTTTGTCCAGTGTGGTACAAATGTCATTAGAACTTTGTGGCACCCCCATTTTTGTTTTGGTTCAGTGTTTTTCAGTGTGCAGCTGGGCTTATATTGGGTAATGTTTGATTCACAGTGGGTATACTGACTGCTCCTCCTAATTACCATGAATTTTTTAATATAAATGAGGTTTAAGTGTATAACATATGGGAACACTTAAGTAAACTGGGTAGACACATCAGGTAAATTTACATGAATTTACTTAATCATTTGTTAACTAAAAAGATGGACTGATTCCTCTTGATATTTTTGTAGCCATGACTAATTTACACAGGTAAAGACTGTACGTATGCAGTTTAGGGTATCAGTTAGAAAGTGTTGTGCTGAAAAGTGGTCATAGAATGATAAAATAATAATAATGAAAATAACACTAAAATGGTTTCAAGGTTCAGTGATTGTGAAGCCTCAGAGATTTTCAGCCATTTTGTATATCTTTGTATGCCTTTCAAAAGGTAGATCACATTGGGCTGATTTATGTTCAATATATTACGGCACATGACCTTATTTTCATAGTAGCCTGCTGTGTAGAATAAAGGGACGAAGTCCTGGCTGTGACCCAGATGACCAGGGTTTGGTCAGGTCTTGGCACTAATGAAGCCAGACTGGAAGGGTAAGAAGTGAAGGGCTGTGGTCCACTTTCCTCCTGGTAGGAAGAGTGGAGTTCATGCTCTCCGAGACACACAGGCCACTGTGACCTCCCTGATGGAGACATGAGAGACCACCACCTCTGCTATGATGGTAGGGAAGGGGCAGAACTGGGACGACTTTCACATACAGCATATTGTACATCACCTAGTACCTCTCCAAGTATGCACTCAGGTAAGGATGGGGAGAAAAATAGAATCGCAGTAAACCAGGGAATGACTGGGCCGATTGCCTGAGAGATAATGTCATGGTCAGCAGACTGCATGCAGAACAACTGGAAAACAATCAAAGTAAACAGCATTTTTTTCCTGTGCCAATTATTTTTTGGATGTCCAATACCACTGATGATGCCATCTCAGTACTTTATAAGGAAGAGTATTAAAGCAAAGTGTCACAGGATTACATATGCTAATTTGTAATAACAGCATACTGTGAAAGTTCAGTAATAGTGGTGATGGTACTAAACACTGATTTTGTGTATGAAGATATTTCTACATTAAGCCAGCCTGATGCTTATTTTTAGGTTGTTTAGTATTTTGTCAAAGTACAATAGTATAACATTACTGGAAAAGAAATTACTGTAATATTACCCTATCAGTATTCATATATCATTCACTAGGATCCTAATGGCCAGAAACCTATTATAGTTCAGTTCTCTGTTGTAAACTGCTACCAGATGCTATAGAACATTTTTGTTTGTAAAACTGAAAGAATGTTTTGGGTTGTTTGCACGAGGCACATCAAGGTTGAGTTTTTTTTTCCTTTCTTCATCCAGATGTTTAGTATTAAGTGTTTGTGTGTGTGTGTGTGTGTGTGTGTGTGTGTGTGTGTGTGTGTGTGTGTGTGTGTGTGTGTGTGTGTGTACTCACACCCTCTGCTCATTATAGTGATGTCATTGGACAAAGAGACATAGCTAAGGTGGCACTCTTCTATATAGTCTGAGGGGAGCAGAACACATAGATTTAAAAAAATCAAAATCCAGACCTTGGCATCAATCTAAAGGCTACTTGGCTTTCTGCCCATGAGGAATACAGGCATCACTACCTGATGAAAAAATAAATATTATAATTTGCAAAATGCTGTATGTAGGTGGGAAAAAACTTATGAGGTCGGTCATTGCTAACTGTGGTTAATGCTTTCCTTATGTATTTTCTGAATGCTGCACAATACATACTACTAATCTTTGCATACAGTAGCAATAGGCGGTGTACCTTTCTTATACTTTAGCCTTTGAAAGCTGCCAGTAGTTGTTGCTCCCTTACAAACCTCATGATCACAGATTGTGCAATCTGAAATCAAAAGTTAGTCCAAAGTATCCCATAGCCTTCCTTTTCTTGACGATGACTGCCAACTCATTTTTAGTCACAATTCTGTCAAGCAACTTCAGGTAGCTGTATCAGAGCAGCAAAGAAAGATGAACCAAGATGTACAATTTATTTATTGTTTGTTTGTTATCTGGGTAAGTAGATTGGTACAGGACCCTTTCCAGACATATTCCACACTATATGACAGAGTCAATAAACATCACACTGGACATTTAAAATATTAAAGAATATATCACAAAGAGTACAGTATTTCAGACATTGTACTACATTTGCTTAGCAAGTTTAACACTTTAGAAAAGAAAGAAAAAATAAATTAACAAAAAGACCAAAGGCAGTAAAAGTATTAAGTAAACAAAATAGAGACAGAAGCATAAAATACAGTAATGTGAAAAGCTAACGGAAAGTTCTGTGATAACCTGCATCACTAAAACAGGGATTCTCACTTTTTAAAAAAAGTGTAACAGGTTGTCTAAGTAAGTACAATTATAAGGACGTGCATTTTAACATGCAAGTGTGGACAGATCTTCTGTAGACTCCTATAGTAAACTGACATCTGTTTAATTGTGGGGTTTTGCTGTCAGGAATATAGTGAACAGATAAGGTGTTCATTAAAGGTGGACACTATCTCTCATTTAGCAATTTAAATGTGAGTGTATTAAGTAAGTAGATGACTCTAGCAGTTACGGCCAGCCAGTGTGCTATTGTTATGGAGAGATAGTTATGTCCTTTGGCTTGGCAAGGCTAATGAACTTCAAAAGCTTATAATAAAGCATCAGCATTGGAAAATCAGATTTTATTATCACTAATTACAGACAGTTTGAAAGTTCCCATCTACACTACTCTGTGCTTTACTGGAAAACTGATCAATGCAGCAACACAGGGATGGTAAATGCAGTTCAGAAGAGGGCACTGATGTCTGGTCTATGTTACAGGCCATTAAAGAAAGACCAAGATAAACTTGAGGAAATGAAGTAGAGGGCTTGAAAGAAATTAAGCGTTTTAGTACCTTGGGGAAATGTTTGGAGACTTAGTCCATAGTATCTTTCAGAAAAAAGGAAGAGCAAGACAACATGGACTGAGTATACATGGTGATAAGTTCAGGCAAGACACGTTTCCCTGATGTAGTTATAAGACTAAAACAATTAATTCATAAAATGCATGTCACAAGCATAACACCATCCTTACATGCTGGGGGAATGGATAGTGGCTAAGAGTTTACACAAGTAGGACTTGTGGCTTATTGAGTAATCCTGGGGTAGCTAGGTGGGGTGTGCAGCACTTACCTGCCATCAGTATCCCATGCACATGGAAGAGTTGTTGTTTTATCAATGGATGACTTCTCCATGTGTTCTTTCAGAATATGGAACTTTAATCTGCCTCTTTGTGCAAAGATTGATAGTGGGCACTTCATACTCATGTTTTATAAGATGTCAAGATTTACCTATTTCAGTAATCTAACATGCATTTTGGTGCAGTTACAGATGACATTAGATTCTTGATAATTACAATATGCTGAATACTGTTTTCATTTAAGGAAAGCAGAGATAAATAGGTTATTGCTTGTAGTAAACTGTAATAGCTTTTATAGACCAACTGAGGAATTTTCACAAAAGCTTTCACAATCACTGTGGTTTCTTTCATAGTTGATGAGAAGGAATTTATTAGTATATATACTCTAATAAAATGTATCTTCAAAGCATGATTGTTCTTTCATGACCACTAGCTTACTATCTAAAACCAAAATGACCTGTTAAAAAGATGTTTACATTAAACATATTCTTCAACTCATTTAATACTGTTTGATCATCTTGTTATTTAAACAAAACAGACTATGTAAACCTGGTAACTCTTCCAAGTTAATACAATTGTATTGTTTCTCTAGTCATCACTTGTGCAGCCAAATAATCCACAGTATAGTGAGCTGCAAAGGCTGCATTAAGTACCACTGATGCTAAAGGCTATATTTTAAGGATGAAAAAAGACTTGTGCCTCTTCATGTATGAATGGTAATACTCTAAGGTAGGCAGCAAAGATTGCCTGGAAGTAAATTTGTCTTTGCTGGTTATGAAATATATTATTTTACAGCAGTTATTAGGGTAAAACATGATCAAGTGATTGTTGCAGTAACCTTAAATGGCATAGTACACTGATTATATTAGTAGGAATGGGTCCATAAAACAGAGGTTGCTACAGTTCACTTATTCCTATTGTTTGTGGCATCAGGGACACTGCATGGGTATGACAGCCACCAAATAGCTTGGTGGCATAGATTTCCCATGGGTTATAGCAGGCTGGTGACAGCAATCATCTGTGTTGAAGCAGAATGAAGTAGTATGTCGTCTGATGATTCATGAGTGCTAGCTGATAAAGATTATAGGTCAAGCATGGTTCCTTGACAGATGCCTATGAAACAAAACAATCGACTTCTGTTCTACATGCCACTTTAAATAGTGTAGTGGCCTGGAGATGTTGGGGCTACAGCAGAGCCTAACCAATGCAAGTAGGTAATTTGCAGGCATTTGTTTTCAGGAGGTGGGACTCAGAAAAGAAACAAAAGCAAATTAGGCATCACTGCACAAAGTACATACATTATGGAGTTGACTATGCTTTGAAAGTCATACTAATTAACAGGGAGATTAAAATTTACAGTAGTCAGGTTCAGATAATTTTAAATTAATTCTTATCACACAAATGTAATAGGTTCATAGGTACTTTTTAGGCTATTAATCTGTGAGTATTTTAATTAATTAAAATTAATTAATTAATTAAATTCCCATAGTGATATTTAACCCTTATATTTTGCATAATGAAAACTCCAGCAAAGATAGAACTTCCACTGAGTGACTTCCCAAACCTCTTGTATCAGAGACACATGGGATATATGCAAATGGCCATTATGAACATCAGGTGTTTCAGCAAATTGGAAATTCTTAATGCCCGTGACTAGTTTGATTGTTTTAATGGACAATTTCAACCCAATAAAGCCAAACCCGAGTAGCTGTGGATATGCATATTTCTGCCTTGTTATGACCTCCTCAACACAACACAAGCAGAGTGTTTGACTAAGAATAAGAAACACAGGGTTGTTATACCCAGCTGATGTCCATTATCATTAGGGTCACTGCAAAAATATCCCAAACAACAAACTAAAACAATAAGTGAGAAGGTCACTGAAAAAAAACAATCTGTAAAAACAAAATGAAAACTCCAGCAAAGCTAGAACTTCCACTGAGTGACCTCCCAAACCTCTTGTATCAGAGGCACATGGGATATATGCAAATGACCCTTATGAACATCAATTGTTTCAGCTAAGTCATGGGCATGCTTTATTCCTGAATATGATTTTGGATTTTGTATCTTTAGTAAGCCAAGGTGCAACATTGACCTTGGTTCTAATAGTACGACTAGGGGCATGACAGTCGAGAATAGCATGGAATTTGGCGTTAAAGTAAGTGACAACTTCATCTAGGGGGAGATGTTTTAGGGCTGACCAGTTACATGCCTTTAGTTAATTGTTAAACTTATTGAGATCAAAGTTTTTGTTGTTTCTTATAGTTCTGTAGGTGGGTTGGTAGCAGAAGTTAACCTTAAGCATGAATATATAGGTGAGACAGTGATCACTTAGATCATCAGGTAGGGTGTCTAATGTATAGAGATGTGGTGAGTTGTTGATGAGTATCCAATCCAGGGTACTGTCTTTATTTTGTGATTTACCTGACCTAGTGGGTGAGGATATGGTTTGGGTAAATCCATGGAGGTTTACATGGGTTGTGGGGGATTTAGAGGAACAGACAATTCCAGTCAATGTTGAAATCCCTGTGGACAATGGTTTCTTGTGACTGGTTATTAGTCAGCCAGCTTAAGAAATCTTCAAGGGTGTCTGTGTTCTTCCCTGGGAGAATGTAGACACAGACAATGTTTATGCTTTTGGGGTTATTAATATGTAGCTTTGTGATAATTTTGGCGTTATTGAACTGGGGGGAGGGTTGTAGGGTGTCCATGGTGACAGATAAGATGGACTTATAAAGTATTGCTACACCTTCACCCTTTTTGGAGGTGCAATCCAGTCTGTGCATGTTGTACCCTGGTGGCAGGACTTCATTGGCTTTGGTGGCAGATTTTAGCCATGTTTCTGTGAGGCAAAGTATATTGGGTGAATGCACTGCCAAGAGGGCATGTAAGTGCTGGATTTTGTTATTTATGCTCCTGATGTTTAGATGGCAGGCCAGCAAGGAGTCTGGGGGTCTGTTTGATGAGTCTATGTTGATAGGGGTGTTAGAGGGGGGATTAGGGTCAGTAGTAGGGGTTGGGCCAGGGTTTGGGTGGTTGTTGCCATCCACAGTGAGGTTATTTTTTAACATAGTTATGAGTTTCCTCACGGGATTTAATTTAACAAAGATCCTTACCATAGCCTTACAGATAAGATGACCAGGCTTAAGGGGCTATAATTGTCTGTGTCCACTGAAACCCCATATTTGTGGAAGGGAGTGACTGTTGTTGTCCTCCATTCATCTGGCATAAAACCTGTCTTCAGGCTGATATCGAATAGCTTCTGTATAGGATCAGACAAGTCGTGTTTCTGGTTGATCAACAAGCAGTCTGGTATGTTACCTGGCCCTGTTGATGTATTCTTGGCCATAGTTATCACAATGAAAACTTGTTGTGGAAGATTTGAAATTGTGTAGGTGTTGATGTGTGATTTGAGAATACTGGGGGAGGGGGGCTAAATTTGTCCGCTAGTAGACTGGCTATGTACTTGGAGAATTAGTATGTGATCTTATTTACTATTAGCTCTGCACAGTGCTGGGCATTGTTTCTGAGATTTCTAAATAATTACAGAAGGCTTAATGGTTATCCTTCACCTGGGTGGCTATTTCACTTCATGTCTAGCTTTAGTTGGTTTGATCAGTGTCTGGAGTTCCTCATTTAGTTTAGAAAGAGCATTTTTGGCATTTTGAGAGTTAGTTTTATTTTTGTATGCAATGAGTTTTTTTTTTCATTTATTATAAAGTCTGTTTATATTTGGGTTCCACTATACGGGTTTATTTTGAATTTGGCATTGTATTTATTTCTGAGGGGGTCAGATGGCTTATGCAGCTATTTACATGTGCATATAATTTGGCAGTGAAGGATCCAGCATTAGTAGTGGGCTCATCAAGATGGACGGGGCTTTTGAATTTGCCTAGGTCATTGCTCGGCTTTAGTAGATTAACTTTTGCATTAGCCTTAGTATATGAGCATGCAAATATTTTCTGCCAAAAGAGTACAATATAAATTATACAATAAGAGTTAATTAATAGTCTAAAACATAAGCTTTGATTTGGCTGAACAATCAGCATGCATGTGATGAATTTTGCAGTGCTCACTGTTTGAATTTTGCAGTACTCCCAGAAAACAGTTTGGTAGTCATTTTAAAGTACAGATCAGTACAGAAGCCAAATTAACAAAAGTCACAGCTGATTTCACTACAGTGTGTCACTTCCCAGCATTAAACTGCACTGTGAACATCTGTGTTAAAATGATAATTCCCCTCGCACAATATAGCCACAAACTCTGCAAAACAGTGATTGCATATGGTTCTGCTGCATAACCTCTGAACTTGTTAATGCAAGAAATATGGACAAAGCCTGACAAAACTCAGGGACAAAGGCCCAAAAATAGGGGCAGATTTTAAATATTGCTCTTAGAAAATTGCTAGAGTAACATGGTTTGTGTTAACATACATTTTCTGAAGGATTTATAAGTCTGAAAGTTAAATGTATGCAATTATTTGATAACTTCAGTCCTCAGATCATCCAAGTGATTTGCCAGAAAACCACAAATTTTATGAAGAACACACCAAAAATATGAAGCAAAAATCTGGATATTCTGTGAAAATCTTAACAGTTGAGATGTATTTTCTGCTGGGAGCGTTACCCATTTCCAAAGTACATTAGGGTAAAAATGGCAACAACAGCTGTCAGGGAGATGCACTGTAGCAGTGCCCTCATGTTAGGAATAAATAATAAGTAGTGAATCAATCCAACGAGAGAAAGGATACAGAACTGGCAGAAAGATCCACTATATAATGGGACTTTTTTTTTAAATCATTTCTTACTTTAAAATAAGTCTTGTATAAAAGCATTAAATCACACTCTAGCACAGGTACTGTAGAATGTTCCCATGGCAGCTGAGGTTTGGCCCTGCACATCAGGCTTGGATAATACTGATTAAATCCGCATTGGACTAATGCTGCTGACAATAAGTCTGGACTATAAGGAATAAAGCTAAAATAACACATGTAATGTTTATGTTCAAAGGTAAGGAACATTTCAGTAAACCCGGATCACAAATTCTAGAGTAAAAACTAACACAGTAAATGTAATCCATATACAAAAACAAAACAAAAAAAAAAAACAATTTTTTTCCATTTTAAATGACTCAAGGTGTAATAAGGGGTGGCACAGTGGTGCAGAGGTTAGCCCTGTCTCCTCACAGCAAAAGGTTCTCTGGTTTAATTATTGGCTGGGGTGCCTTCTGTGCGGAGTTTGCATGTACTCCCTGTGTTCACATGGGTTTCCTCCCACATTCTAAAGACATGCAGTGGGTGGATTGGACACTCTAAATTGGCCATACATAAGGTTGGACCCCAGGCTAGCAACCCGATCCTGTAAAACCATAATCTCTACAGTAACAATGAATACCTAGAGGGGCACTTGTTGCTCCATGTGCTGAAAGCATGAATGGAATACAGAGAGAGAGAAAAGGTGTAATAAGCTTCATAAAACCACTTGCTACAGAAGATAAGAATTAAAATACAGAAATGTAATGTAATGAAGAATATGCTTTCCATAGGGTGGACTGGTACAATACGTAAGAACAAGGAAGAGCTAATAAAGTTTAAAGATTTATGAGTACAGGGTATATGTCATGACTGCTTATTTAATTCAGAAAGAAAATTACTGAATGCCTTTAGGAGTGATCAGCAGCTGATGTTGACAGGATTATCATACGTGCCTTTCAAGTAAAACAGATCAGGATTTACTGTCACAGAATATAGCACAGGTAAAACTAACTAACATTGCTGACCAATAGACATAGTTATATAATTATTGTATTTTGTTAATTGAATCCAACTGGAAAGAGACTTCTCAGTGGAAACATTCGAGTAAAGCTCCGACTATACATGCAGTTAGTTAGACAGTGGTACAACTTAAGTATCATTTCTGCACTTTAGTATTAAATGATCAATGGTTAGTAATGACTGCAAACAGAAATTTAACTGCAGCAAAAGGATAATCCTGACAAGGAGGCATTTATAGTATTTTATCTTGAACTATGCAATGGTGCCTAGCCCATGGTGGTAATATAGCTATAAATAGGAACAAATCCATAAGGCCAATGTACAGAATATGTGCCCATGTTTTAGACAACTGGGCTGTCAATCATAGAAGACACTAATTTCATTTATTCATAATACAGTGCAAAATTATGTGCGGACATTGATCAATGAACATCAGAGATTACAGTGACTTTCACAAAGAGATCTATTTCACGTTGCTCAGTGGCAGTATTACAATTGTCCTTGACCACCAAGGTTTTCAGATTATATTAAAGGGCATCAGCATCAGAGAGAACAAATTCCAAAAAAGAAGGATGAAAGGTATGAGAGTTAAATTATCCCATTGGCTATGCATAAGGTGGAGTTTGACTAAATGGCCATTAGGTAACCAATATATACAGGCAGAGGTGAGCCATGCTTCAGGAGTGATTCTATGTTTAGCATTAGTAACCAGCAATAAGCTTATAAGAATACATGTGATTAAATTACTTCTTCAGCTATGTGAGCTGAGGGAAAATGCTACCAGATGATAATACATGTGGCTAGAAGAGGCAGACACAAAGTGAGAAATCTGAGATTATGACATTCTGAGTGGAAGGAATGGTATGACAAGCACAGAGTAACTATGGCAACAGCAGTGCCTTGCCAATCCAATTTGATCTGTGGCATTTGTAGTTCATAAGATCATGGGATAATAGTAAAAACAAGGTAACTCTCCCCCGGATTCAGCAAACTTCTGAGGAATAGCTTATTCCTGCACGGAAGGGACTGTTACTGTGCAGCACGGCCAGCGCGCCATGCATATGCATGAAGGCGCACTGCCGTACTCTAATACGTACATGGGGATATGTACAGGTACAGAGGGTGTGTCTGAGGACAGTGCTCTCACAATACACATGCCCCCTGCACACCAGAATTGCTGTACGTCAATTTAAAAAGAGTGAGATCGCTCGTCACACCTCTCAACCTGTTAGTGTAAGAAATCTGGACAAAGCCATAAGGGACATCTGTTAAATATTGCTATTACAAACTTAGAAAGTTGATAGAATAACAGGTTTTGCATAAGCATGAATTTTCTGAAGGGTATGAAGTCTAAAACGCAATAGTCTGTCATTATTTTCAAACTTCAATCTTTAATGATGTGCCAGAGAGCCACAAGTTTATGAAAAGTGGACCAAGAATATAAGGCAAAAATCCGTACATACTGTGAAAAGTTATATGTCATCAACGTTTGCAAAGCACAGCCTCAACAAATAAATTGTTTTTTTTTCACATCTGCAGTAAAGTTTAAGCGTAGCTGCACGGATGTGCCCATTGCTTAGCTATGCTTAGCCCAGCTTAAATGGCACAAGAGGTTAAATAGCAATAGACATCTAACATAAACAGTAGTGCAATAATGTAGTGGTTAGAGCATATGCTTTGCATGTAGACATTCATAGTCTGAGCCCCACCAAAGCCATTTCCATTTTGTATGTAAAATCAGTACAATTTTAATTTATTTGTATATTTATGTAGGAAGTAACTTATATTTCTCAACCAGAGTAGTGTATTAGGCCCAGATGTGAGGTGTCAGTGTACTGAAGTTGTGAAACCCGCAAGTGTCCCATAGACGTAGTCACACAAAATGTAATGACAGAAAAGCACATAGGCAGATGTCATGGAAGGTAAATGTAAAAGTATAAATGTGTATGTAAATATTCATGTTATATTACACAATGACTGGTCATTAACATACAAAAATGAGTACGCTAACTGGCCAGCCCAAACAGAGTGCCTGTTGTAAATCCAAGAGTATGTAAATGGAAAAAGGTCTGGATGCTTGGACTATTTCCATTTGTATACCACCTGTTTGTATTTCCAGTCTGCAGAGATAGCAATGGGGAAATGAAGATCTAAATTGTATTTACAAACATATCTTGCTATGTGTTACGATTCGAAGAGCTCGTATAACATAGCAAGATATAAAAAAATGCAATGGAGATCCTCCTGTCAACAGAGAAAGGAATATCTCCGTTGCCTTTTTAATACATCTCACTATGTTATACGAGTTCATCAACTTGTATAACATACCGAGATATGTAAACAAAAAGCAAATGAGATCCCCCTGTCTCCAGTGCTACCTCTGCACAGCACTGATGTACTGCGTAAGTGTGGGAACATGTCCCTTATGCATGTGCAATACATCAGAAATGGCCCAGGATACCAGAAAACTGTGGAAGGACAGCATGGAGCCATGATACAATGACATTTGTAAGAAAGGTACATATTGTTTTTCTTAAATAATGTCATTGTATAATAGCAATAACCCATGGCTGTGTGTGGGCAATGCTGGATCTCCCCACGGTTGGCAATGTATGGTCATGAGGGCATTGCCCTCATGACCAAACTACACCAACAGTGGTTAAATCCAGTATTACCCACAACCAGCTGTGGGTTATTGCTTAAATATAACACTATAAGTATGATATGCACAAATGTGCCTTAATCTGTTTTGTATCCATCAGACCTTGTTCTGCCCAGCAACATAATAGTCAGCACTGCCAAGTCTCAAACCCAGGATGCTGTCTTCGACAATCACACCAACATACCACTTTACTATCTGACCTGTGAGATACTATAGTGCTTTAATGAATATATCCTGCATTCAGGTCATTTAACATTAATTAAAAAACAGTGATCCAAGTGTTGAACTTATGACCCTGAACATTTTAATCAGAGGAATGTGCCAGTACACCAGCTGAGCTGTGGAAATTAATGTTGCTTTTCAAACATATCATGGAATAGAGGCATACAACATTAGGGGGAAAGTGTTGTGGAATCCTTTGTGCATTGTATACAGACGTGTACACACACACACACACACATATATATATATATATATATATATATATATATATGTGTGTGTGTATATATATATATATATATATATATATATATATATATGTATATATATATATATATATATATATATATATATATATATATATATATCAGATGAAACATATATATGTAAACATACAGTCATAATATAGATATACATATATTAAATATAACGGAAAGAAAATAAAAAAAATAATAATAAAAAAAAATATATATATATATATATATATATATATATATATATATATATATATGTGTGTGTGTGTATATGTATATAACATGCAGTGCAGTTATATCTCCGAACCATCCCTCCCAACATGTTAGTGCAAGGAACCTGTACAAAGACTGTAAAAGGGGGGGATGGGCCACATATATGGACATAGAAAATCGTTAACAAATGAAGATGTGTGACAGTAACAGTGTGTGTTTCAGCAGACAATCACTGAAGGATATGATGATGGGAACTGAAATGTCATGTCATGTATTTACTGACATAAATCCATGGATCATCACCATGATTTACCAGACAAATAGAAATAAATTGTGGAACTGAACAAAAGTATGGTCCAAACATCTGGACATTCTGTGTAAAATCTGGCTGTGGAAAGGTATGCTCAGAACCCCTTAATGCAATTAATGTGGACCAAGCCTGACAAAGTGGGGGGACAAAGACATGAAAATAGGGACATGTACAAAATACATCAGTAGATAAGCTGAGAACGCTCATGCAGTAACAGTGTATGTCCTAACATATGTCAAGTGAAATATCACAATTGCAGGGCTCAGTTGCTTCTCCTTAGTTACTGAACTGAGTACCCACATCATCCCATTGATGTGTCATGCTTGCATAATAGTTATGGGGACCAGTCCAAAGATATTGGCCACACAACTGGACATCCTATGAATATGTGGACACAACACAACAGTAGGGAAACTACACTCAGCTACCGAGCAATGTCCAGACTACAATCAGACTCACATAACACTACCCAGGTCCAGCTCTGGGGCTGTACACATGCAGTAGCAAATATAACAGGCAGTACAGGGATGTAATACAGACATAGACACTGGTGTGAAATTGCATACCCCCAACAAGTGCACCACAGTGACAGCAACATACCAGTAAGCAAACTGAACATGACAGTATAATACTGTGAGAGCAACCACATACCATTTACCACTCACACATTACCCCTACATATACTGCCCCAATTCACAATGTACTAGGAATCCAGAGGTGTTACATGACAATTCACAGTCAGTCCCTACAAGCATACGGAACTGATAGACCACCAGCAGCTGTAGCAGCCTGCAGCGTCAGATAGATAAAGGATGTATGGCACTCACAGCTGCTACTCTCCCTACCCAGCCTAAAAATCATAAACACACAACACTGCTACACAACCTTGCCAGTCTGTTCACAATGGCCAGACAGACAGACTGTCATATGTGCAGATTTCCACAGATTTTCCAGGGTGTGCATGCATAACCCCGGCCACTGCTGCATACCATGGCCAGGTGTCTGTCAGGTTATTGTCATGCTAACTTGTGTGCATTTGGTAATTAATGATATACCATACCTCTGCACCTCTTAGTGCAGGACATCTGGACAATGCGTGGCATATGTATGGGACAGGGGGATGTAAAGAGGGACATATCACACATAAAGGTGTTACAAATTGAGACAGTAGCTGCTGTTACATGTGTTGTAGTAACATCACATCCCTGAAGGAAATTATGTGTGGAACACCAATGGATGACAACACGTGCTGACTACAATCCTCACATTATCCTACAAACCCCACAGAAACAGATGTTAGTCTAGGAACAGACCAAGCATAATAGGCAAACATCTGGCCAGTCTGTGGACAACATGCCAGGTGAGAGCTATGTCAGAGGCATATCACTGTCAGATGTTGTCACCCAGTAAATGCATGTCCAGACAAACCCTGTCAATGTAGCAACCCCCTATGTGTATAACAACATGTATAACAACGCTAATGACATACAAGCTGTACCAAACTCCATGTTGCTGGGCTGTCTCCACATGCCTGTTCTGTGAGGAATTTCCACCTACTGTCTCTGAAGCTGTAGCCCCCACACCTCTGTAATGTCCCCCCACACAGGCCAGGTAAATGTGCAAGGCCCACATGAAGGGCATCCCATATGGTGGAACTTGCAGCTGTGTCCAGGTCCTCAACAAAATACTATGTGGACACCTACATAGCTGCATGGCCTCAGCAATACCTGACAGGATAATATCAACCCCCTCAAGGTAAGCTGAAGGCTTGCGGTGGACAGCAACAAGACTTGGTCCCTAGATTGGCTGTACAGCCCAAATCAGGAGCACACAACAACCTGGCATCAAGTCAGCTTTTGTCTGATCAAGCATATAAGGTCACAGGTGGAGAGCTGTAAGGCTAACTATGAGTACAAATTGGACACATCCACCAAGGCCAATCACAAGGCCATCTTCACATATGTCTGCAATCTCTGAGGCAACATACCAGCCCACCCTGTAATGGTGGCCAATCAGGCCACACATACACACAACATCGCTATAGGCAACCCACTGCAGATAGGTTTAGGCCAAACATCACCACCGGCGCAGCAGCACTATAGCTATATATGCACAGCACCCAGACCCCTCCCCTCATCACCAGTGAGCAGGTACATATTGCCTACTGAAAGGTAACAAATGTAGGTATCCATGGCACCTGATAACATCCCTGTCTGCATCCTACATGAACTCAGGCATGTGTATCCAGAAACATTACACACCGTAGTCACAGCAAGGCTTGGCACCATCCACACCACATCCACATGGAAGATGGCCAATGTCATCCCTCAACACAGACATGAATGAGGAGTACAGGAGTAGGAAATTAAGTAACCCTCATTGAGGGGAATAGGACACCTCAAGGCCAGCAGTGCAATGCAAGCAGATACAGCACTGATATGGTACAGAGGTATGGTGTGGTTGTGAGTAGTGGCTACTAGTATTCAATGTAGATGCGCAGGTTCTGTACATGTGGTTGTCCTGTGATGTGTCTCCCTTGTAATGTCTCCCAGGCGCAATGTCACATCAGCACAGGTCAACATTCTCAGCGGCTCAAATATAACCATAGAATCCATGCTACACAACCATGCCATAATATTTGGCTGGAGCCAGCAACATCTGCAGGAGAGGACTGGCCTGTGAGACAACCTTGTCCACAGGGTAAATGATGTTGGCATGCATGCATGTACATATGAGCAAGTCTGGCATCGTGAAAGTGACCGCATACACCATGCCTGGCAAAGGGCTGCTGCAGTGGCCAGGGACTGCACCGCCACAGGTGTGGGCCTGGCCTTGCAACCCCAGTGACACCCACCGGGGAGCTGCACAGGTACAATGGGGCACCCATCCCAGTACAAAATCACAGAGTACAGACCCCCCACATACTGGAGGTGGTTGGCACCCAGACAATGTACGAGGGAGTGTGCAGGTAAGGCCCCAGTGTAGATTACTGTACTAATGTAGCAGGCATACTTGTAATTGTAGAGTATCTACATACATGTGTCAGGTCAGACTGCAGTTGTGGATGGGGTTTTCTAATGCACAGGCATGCACATCTATGGACAGCAAATTGTGTAGTATCGGGGGTTGTACTGTACATGTGCACACATGCTGCATCCATCCTGTACCAATGCCACTTGTGGGTCTGCTGACCATACTCCCCTCACACAACTACCTAGGTACCTCCTGTTTGCATGTGGGATGGCAACCTGCAGCTGGTGAGTATGCAATTGAACTGTTGTGGTCTGCCAATACCCCAGGCATGTGAAGGCCATGCAGTGTACCATGCACACAACTGTCACTCATAGCCATATTGCTTTATGTGCATGTTCACCTGTGTTGGGGTCAACTGCATTGCATCACAGTGGTCACCACAGGGGCTGATCTGATGAGAATGTATCACCCCTGTAGCATAACACACAGCTTATCAGTGCAAGACTTCTGGACAGAGAGCAACAGAATGGTTGGACAAACAGCCTAAGGTAGGGACATGTGTAAAACATTACTGTCATATAGTAGATATAAACACTGTACACACCCCAGTTAAGATGCCAAGTATTTGTGATGTCTATACAAATTGAGACCACAATATGTCAGTACTCATCTTTTCCAAACTGTAATGTGACCTATGACATGAACAATTCCCTGTACAAACAATCAATCTGTTGGCCACCAAATATGGAGTATACAAACCTGACAATAAGCTGGATGCAGATTTGTGCACACCCTTCAAAAAATATGTCATTGCAGCAGCTTGTGATTTACTGACAGCATACAGTCTGCTTGGGTACACACCAGCCATCAAGTAAAGGCACTCTGACTAACACCAAATAGCAGTCTGCTGTCCAAGTGGGATAACCATGACATATGCTCAGTTGCCTGCAATAGCAACAGTCATGGCTTGCAAACAGCATACAAAGCAGCAAAGAGATCTCATATTTGAAAACTATCAGTCAAGAGTAGGGTACAACAACATTACAATGCCTACACCATGGAACACAGAGCAGACAGTTGTCAAAAGGTGGAGTGAATCTGGGACAATAGTACTGTTGACAAGAACCTGATGTTCATACTGTGTTCTATGGTGTACTCTCCCATATGCTGCATACGTCTGGCCTATGAGGTAGGGTCAGAAGATGGAAGCATTCTCACACACCTAAAACAGCCAGGGGTGGATACGAATTCCAATTCAACACATCATGTCTCCCAAAGGCAGGTGTGAAAATGTGTTATGGTGTAATGAGACTAGGGATCAACCTCACAGGCACAATACCAACAGGTATGTGTGGTGCACAAGCAACACCTCTCATAACCTGAACACCAACATCCCCATGGTGAATCACACTGGTGGTAGCAGCCTGCTGTGGGGCTGCTGTTCCACAGATAGAACAGGGCCTGTAGTCACAGTGGTGGCAATACTGAACATTTCTTAATAACACCCACTTCTGCCCAAAATCCATCAGGCGTCTTCAAAAATGCTGAGGATGAGGAGGTGTGTCAGCCTTCAACATGACAAAGAACTGCAGCATACATCCAAAGCTAACTAAGAATGCTCCGCCTGAACACAAACATGGGTATGGATTGGCCCAGCCAGAGGCTAGACCAACATCAGATAGAAAACCCCAGTGTGACCTTATGAGGCCTTTGCACATAAGCTGCCCTTGCATTCTGACAGAGTTGGGTGAACTTTGCATGGAAGAGTGGCCAAATAATGCCAAGTCAGGATGTGCCATGCTGATAGACACCTTCACAAGAACAGTGAATGCTGTAAGCCACTTACAAGGTGCTTCAACAATTTCTCATTTTAAGAGTATGCACACATATGCAATCAACATATTGTGCATATTGCAGTCATCATATTTTACACGTATCACTTGTTTGTTTATTGATTGGATTACACAGGAGGGTGACATATTTGAATGCATTATTGTGGTCTCATCCTCTATATAACAAGAACATGGCATGTTAACAGGGTTGTGTACACTTATTATATCCACTGTAAGCTTACAAGGCTGGTGGTGTAACAGGGATTGTGTGACCATACATTCATTGCTTGTTTGCAGATCTGACACTCAAATGTATGCCATTAATCAGTGATGTCACTCCTCAGATCATCCCACATATGTCACAGAGAGACACAAGGGTTATGAGAAATAGAGCAGACATATGAGCCAGACTGCAACACATCCTGTGAGGATATGTACAGTTATGAGGTATGTTCTGCAGTACTTGCCACTGTGCTATACAGGTGGACAGCAATGATGTGTACATGACTGCAGTCTGTGCTAGGGAACGGGCATCACACTCCAACAGTAATCACATATCCCAGAGCTCTATATTGTCAGTTACATGTTGTACAACTGGCTGCAATAGATGATGTTGACAGCCGTGTGTCATGCACGTAACCATGTGGGTAATGTGTGGTCTGTGTAACAGATTTGTGTCACCTCACATGTAAGTGTGTGTGTGTGTGTGTGTGTGTGTGTGTGTGTGTGTGTGTGTGTGTGTGTGTGTGTGTGTATACCAGCCAACATCAATGTGCAGGTATTAATGTACATACGTTGTCTTCTTCTCACAGGTGACGATGGGGTCTGTGTTCCTCCCTTTTGAAACAATGTCAATATCTCTGCAGACTCTGCCAATGATGATAGGAATACTGAGGTACAGGTGGAGTTGTCAGGGGCTGAATCTATGCCATTAGTTGGCTTCCCACTCTTGTGCACACCATCACTGCACACAGTGACAATGCCCACACATACCGCGTCACCAGTGGCCACAGATGATGGAGAGTTGGCAGGTGGTGGCATTGAACAGGCTAGTGTGGTGACTATGGCAGGTGTGAGTGTAGATACTGGCCATAGCCAGAGGGCAGCCAATGTCCCACACAGGAGGATGGACAGGGGTGCTTGCAGGTGGAACGCTGCTTGTTGGGCCACTGTTGCAAGTGCCACAGAAGGAGTCATCAGACTCATGTTCCAGGCTGTCATGGATGCATAGGCACATACTGAACGCCACAACACACAAATACTCAGGGTGGTGGATGCAACTCTCCCTAATGTACGTCGTGACATACATGACCTTGTTGGGTCCACATGTGAAAATACTGAAGTGTGGATCCAACCACAAACTAAACACCTTGGGAATCCACATCCCTTCCAACCCCCCCCCACAAAGGTAACCACCAAGATAAACACCTCCAAAGCAAACTTAGGGCTCCTTAAAACAGAGGTGGCTAAGTTCATAGCACCCATGCAAATGGAGAATATTTGCATGACCACCAGATCATACACCAATGCACTGTATGAACACATACACATATGCATGGATCTCGCCATGACCAATGGAACCAAGACGCTGTCCTCCAAAAGAAGAAGCCAAAGTGGTAATCCCCTGCCATACACAAACTCGATAATGGAACAAATAAACTGATGTGGAAAAAGGTGAAGTCCCAAGACTGGAACAACTCCCTTATTGGCCTCAGCAAAAGGTTGAGATCACTCATCAAATCCTCTAAAGCTAGCTATGAAAACAGAATTGCAGTGGATAGGAAAGACAAACACAAGGCCTTCAATAGTTATGTGGTTAATCTCCACGCCACTACCCAGATGTGCTCTGAACTACTGCACAATGGTACCTCCTATATCGAGCCAACAGATATTGCCAATATACTGTCTGACAGATTCAGTGCCAACCTGACCCCACTCACCCCCACAAAGGACCAATCACAATACCAGTAGATTGCCAGACACCCAGTATTACTACTGCACAGGTTAAAATAGCACTGTCCAAGGCCAGGAATACATCTTCTATGGGACCTGAGAATATCTCTGGCTGTGTTGTACATGAACTATAGAGTGACCTGGCACCACACCTGTGTGCTCTGTTCAATCACAGCCTCACCTCAGGCTTTGTCCCTACCAAATGGTGCACTGCTACAATCATCCCTCTCCACAACATAGGAGCAACTACAGACCCAGGGAACTATCACTCCATTAGCCTAACGAGTCTGATATGCAAAGCTATGGAACACATCATCATGGACATACTAAATAAGGATATAGGGGATCTCCAAAGTCTGGATCCAACACAGTTTGGTTTTGTGAAGGGTAGATCATGCCTGCTCAACCTGGTTAACTTCCTTGAGTCAGTCACCAGAGCTGTGGATGATGTCAAGGTGGTCATACAGGCTACCTTGATCTGGCCAAGGCCTTTGATACCATTCCCCACTCTGGAATCATAGAAAAGCTATTAAGGTAGGCATCAACCCCTATATCACTAGTTGGGTTGCAAACTGGCTCACAGATAGACCCATGGTGTGAAAGTAGCTGACTCCAAGTCAGACTGACGACCAGTCACAAGTGGGGTCCCACAGTGTTTGGTCCCAGGTCCTCCCCTGTTTGGTATCTACTTCTCTGAAGTGCAGGCCATCACAAGGGTACTCTGGTTGACAAAGTTTGAAGATGATTGCATGTTGGTAGCTCTTATTAACTACCCAAGTGATGTTGACATCCAGCAGAAAGGCCTCACTGAGACCAACGTATGCTGTCAGAAGCATGGCCTGAAGCTCAATGGCCAAATATGTGTCACCATCCTCTTTGTCATAAATCACCAAATTGATGGTAGTCCACTGAACACAGAAGGCATTATAAGAGATCTGTGAACACAGGTTGACAGCAACCCCTCTTTGAACCACCACATTGCCACTGTGGGCCGACAGTCCTTCTATGTGGAACATCTGATTACTAATGATCTTGCATTCAGAAAGTAGGGGGTCATTGTCTCTCCCTACCCTTCCCTTCCCTCATTTGGCCAATCATTGGGTACAATGCCCAATTTGGCATGTACCTCAATGGACACTTGCAACAACTGCAGAGGCCACAAACGTACCTCACAAAGATGATCCTAGGCCTGAAACAGTTGTCCTATATGGACAGTCTCAAAACACTCCAACTATTCTCTGTGTCATATCGCCTACTTAGAGGCAATCTCTGCTTGCCCTACAAAGCCATGTTTGACCCAGGTCTGTTAGAAATGCTACATCCAAGGATATCCCAATCCCTCCGCACTACATACTCCAGAGACCTCAACCTCAGTACCAAAATCAACAGAACATGCCAGAGGGATGGGTGCATAACCCAGAGACTGCTCTTACTATGGACTAGACGCCCCATACATGTCAAACAGAGCACCTCAATGGCCCGCTTCAAGAGAAATCTTGCGGAATGAATGGGAAATAGAAAATTCACCCCAGGGATCTCTGCAGTGGCTCTACTCCACAGAGGCACTAGGAAATAATGTCAGATGGCACAATGACAGGGTAATTCTCTGGCTAGGCTTGTAAAGGCTCCAGGATCATTAGCCTAGTACACACTTATGAACCTATGAACTTAAACATATGGATATCCCATAGGCATCTGTATAGAGGACTGGAATGGCCTGCACAATGGTTTGACATGCTGCATGTGAGGCAGATGCCATTACCACATTATATAAGGTAATGTCATTGGGTGGTGGTAAACAGCCATGGATGGTACACCAATCAAAATGATATCAGCCAAACAGGATATGATCTTTGGCCAAAGGGACATGCGCAAACACACACACAAACACACACACACACAGACACACACACACACACACACACACACACACACACACACACACACACACACACACACACACACACACAGTTGCCAGTACTGACAGTAGAACACCTACCTGTCTAGTTATTTCTACTACAGTGTTATGCAGTTATCAGATGCACCACAGAGCTTACACGAGTTCTCCTCCTCCCAAGCAACTTTTAAGGTGAATAACATCAGCAGGCCTAGTAAAGTAGGGTGATGGGACAATTTCAGGGTGGTACACAAATCAGAAATGGTATAACCCACACAGTAGATGATTCTCACACACACACACACACACACACACACACACACACACACACACACACACACACACACACACACACACACACACACACACACACTTTCCAGTATTGGGATTAGACTTCCTGCCTATCTAGTTATGTCTACTATAGTGTTTCACAGTTACTACACATGCTACAAAGCTTACTGAACATTCACATGGACAAAGCTGCTAACAACCCAGATGAGGTAAAGTATTACAGGTTGCAGTAAGTCTGCCTTCCGTTCCACCCTTACATTGTGCTAGTTCTTTCTGTCTTGCACGTCAAATGGCATTATGGCTTGGCAATCACCAGATTAATGTATCAATAAGTGTGGCACAGCTGAGAGCCATCAGCAGTACTCATTCATCACAGAAGTAGCCCCAGTACTTACTAGTTATGTCCACCCCTCCCAGCATGATTACAGGGCAGTTTTCTGTGATGTCACTCATTACCCTAATGCACTTGTCCATTCTGAGGCACTGTTGTAATTACCTCATGTACACAGACAACCCTCCCCTCTAAACTCCAAACACTCAGACCTGTGGGAGTTACCCATATATCACCCAATGTGGACATATGCACTCTCCAGCAAAGACTGGACTAGCAGGTCAAGAGGATAAGATCAGCACTTGCACCACACCATGTGGAACACATAGCTCACCATGACACCCACTTTGACAGCCATGACATACAGGGAAAAGTCACACACCCACCTTCACAGAGGCTCTCAATGGACATTTATCCAAACAGCACAGACCAGAAAAACAGACACCCACTCAGACACCACAACATGGCACATGCCAAGGGACACATATTTAACCTAGACAGTGTGCCCCTCAACCTAAGCTCCTAAGGCTGACCACCTTGCACAATACAGTGATCATGGGTAACTGACTAGTGAGGCACGCACATATCCCACTCACTAAGTTGAATATGGAGCAGGTAACAGTCAAATATTTATCACATGCCAGCATCCAACACATGACACAGACAGTCATGGCACTCCACAACAACTAGGAGTATCACTCTGTATCCATGTGGGTGTGAATGACCTGGGGCACACCTCCCTGGACTACATGACAGGAGACATGGTTGAACTCTCTGATTATGTGGTCCAGCAGGTGTGACAGTATCCCTGAGCAGTATACCACCATCACCCAGAATGATGCTGCGGTACTATCAACAGATGATTAACTGCAACACTGGCTTACATGTTTTGTGTCATTCTCAGGGGATCCAGTATCTCCCTGCTTGGGATGACATGATTGACAGAACTGATTCACCCGGATTCACGAAGCTCCATGTCAGAATAGCATTAGTCTGACACAGAGTAGTCTGTGTCTGTGTAGAGCAGGGTCTATATTAGCTCACCAAATGCTTAAAAAAAGTGAACGGTGATTAATCGACCCTATGTAAGTGAAAGCTTACAATTTTGAACTGTCAGAACAGAGATTTTTTTTCCCTAGGGAAAAAATCACTGTTCCAACAAAATAAAGAAATAAATAAAACACTTGAAACATTATATTAATTGGGGGGCTTCACCCCCACATCCCCCCATGTGGGAGGCTGTGCCCCCCACACCCCCCTACTTAAATATACCAACTTTGAGACCGCACTACAGTGCCGAAATCGGCAATGTAATGAAGAGACCAAGCAAATTCTTTCCCAGGGAAAGAATTTGCTTAAAAGCCGCTTCGATATTTTGCCATTTCAGGCTTTTGAGTTCGACCAAGATGCATTCAAAAGAATGCATCTTCAGTCTTCTAATAGGAAACTGTAGAGCAGCAACGCTCCTGGAATATTAATGAAGGCACGCTGCTCAGCTCTGACACAGACATGGATCTGTGTACGAGCGCAGAGGGGTGTGTCTGAGATCAGAGCTTTCACAAAATACAAGCCTCTTGCACGGAAGTCAACAGCAGCGAGAGTGTGTGTCCGTGGACACTACTGTTAGTGTCCGTGGATAAAAAAAAAGTAAAACAGTAAAGCACACATGATACATTCCCAAGTATGTAAGAGCAATATTTAAAATCTGTCACTATTTGCTCCCGCATCATTATATGCTTTACTCAGAATGTGTGCAAGTACAAGGTAATGCAAAGCCCCTGTCATGTTATCAATGTTCATACAGCCTCCCACACGGATAAAGGTGCAGAAAACAATGTCCATACCCCTAGTAAAATAGTCAAAACACATGTTTTTGTTTTTCATGTTATTCCCCCTCTGCAATAAAGTTTAAAGTGTAGCAACAAAATAAACAGCCTTTGCAGGTCTTGAACCCAGGACCCCATAGTCAAAATATTTAACCATTAAGCCACTTGAGATGCAGAAATGTATGATGTTTTTCCTAACATATCATGCACTCTGATTATTAAACATTAATGGCAAATAAATGTCAGTCTCAGGTCTTGAACCCAGGAGCCCATACATCCTAATCAAATAAACTAACCAGTAAGCCATGCAAGCAATAGAATTGCATGATGTTTTTCACAACATATCATGCAATCCGGTTATTTAACATTAGTGGAAAAATGCCAATTCCAAGTCTTGGACCTAGGACCCTGTACACTACCATCAGAGAAAATACTACTGCACCATCTGAGCTGTATGAATTGCTCTTGCTTTTTCAAACATATCATGCAATAGAGGCATACAACAATAGTGAGAAAGCTCTGTGGAAACATTCATGTGTTGTATATAGACATATATACATATCTATATATAAACATATACATATATATATCTATACCTATTTAGCTCATAATTTGATATATATTGCAGAATGTTATATACATGTATATATATATATATATATATATATATATATATATATATATATATATATATATATATATATATATATATATAGTTTTATTTATCTTTAGAATTTTATGTGTGTGTGTGTGTGTTGAAACATATTTATGGAAACATAGCCACACACACACACACACACGCACACACACACACACACACACACACACACACACACACATTTTATATATATATATATTTATATATATATATATATATAGAGAGAGAGAGAGAGAGATAGTCATTCTAAGGATAATGAATGACAGACCTTGATGCATTGCCAAAGAGTCACTCCTGCGCTACTGGATACTGGTCAAGAATCTTGCCACCCCTATAGTGCTTTTTGTAGGCGGTGTTCCAAAGACCAAATTACCACCATAACAGCTACAAACAAATGCAATCTGAGAGTCATGCTGCTCAACGCTAAAAGTCTAAATTTCAAAATGCACTCACTGGAATCACTCCTTAAAATGGAGAACATCACCATTTGTGCTGTAACAGAGACTTGGTTCAAGGCAGCAGAAAGCACTCCTGCACTACCAGGCTATAACTCATTCCACACCTTTCGGCCACAGACCTTGGACCAAAGCCCCAAAGGCAGTGGTGTTGCCATATTCATAAAGGATGCACACACCTCAAGACTGGCAGCCCAACATAATGCATCTGAGATACCTCAAGTGCAGCTAACATTGGGTAAGACAGCGATTCAGGTTGTAACTTGCTATAGGTCTCCAACCATGTCCCAAGATGCACACTCCACATTCCTAAGGACCCTGGAGAATATTAGGGTCCAAACTAACACTCTCATACTGGGAGACTTCAACTACCCCTCCATTAACTGGGAAAACTACTCATGTACCAAAATGGCCTTAAGCTCAATGCCAAAAAAATATGTTGTAATCCCCCTCAGGAAAACTTGATTCCCTTGAATTATCACATTGATGGTAGTTCACTGAACACAGAAGGCTTTATAACAGATCTTGGAACACAGGTTGACAGCAACTTCTCTTGACCAGCACGTTGCCACTGTGGTCAGAAAGTCCTTCTATGTGGCACATCTAATTACTAAGGATTTTGCATCCAGGAAGAAAGAGGTCATTGTCTTCCTCTACTCTAACCTCATTAGGCCAATCATCAAGTACAATGTCCCATTTGGCATGTACCTCACTAGACACCTGCAACAACTGGAGAGGCCGCAAAATTACCTCACAAAGAGGATCCCAGACCTTAAACATTTGTCCTATATGGATAGACTCAAAACACTCCAACTATTCTCTGTGTCATACCACCTACTTAGAGGTGATCTCTGCTTGACTTACAAAGCCACGTGTGACCCAGCTCTGTTAGACATGCTACCTCTAAAGAAATCCCAATCCCTCCACACCACATGCTCCAGACACATCAACCTCAGTACCACAATCAACAGAACATGCTGTAGGAACAGGTTAATAACCCAGAGACTACCCATGCTATGGAACAGACTTCCCATAAACGTCAAGCAGAGCACCTCATTGGATCTCTTCAAGAGAAATCTTGATGAGTGGATGCAAAATAGAAAATTCACCCCGGGGATCATGCCAGTGGCTCTAGTCGACAGAGGCACTAGGAACTACGGTCGGGTGGCATGATGCCAGGGTAATCCTATGGGGTAGGCTTGTAAAGGCTCCATGGCCATTAGCCTAGTACACACCTATGAACCTATATATATAGCTATATGTGTGTGTGTGTGTATATATATATATATATATATATATATATATATATATATATATATATATATATATATATATATATATATATATATATATATATATATTTATATATATATATGGTTCCCCTTCATAATTGAGAAATACTGAAATCTCGAATTTCAGTATTTTGCGACCATAAAGGCAAATTTCTAAAATGTCAAAAGTGCATAATTGCGAATTCAAATATTTCAAATTCACGGTTATGGCTTTACGTTACTTGACATGCACTGTTTGGTTTGGATGTTGTTCGGCGTAGTGTATGGATTTATGTGGAATCTAAGGTAAGTGAGTGTTTTGTAATGGTTTGGGTTTGGGAGTTTGAGTGTATGTGAGATTGTTTGTAAGTTGTATGTGTGGGTTAGGGTAGGAAGGTGAAGGTATGAGTGTGTAATTGTTGGATGTGTGGGTGTGTGACTATGTGTGTGTGTGTGTGTGTGTGTGTGTGTGTGTGTGTGTGTGTGTGTGTGTGTGTGTGTGTGTGTGTGTGTGTGTGGGACTGTGGAATGTCTGGGTGTGAGTGTACTGTATTTTACTGTTTGTGCGATCTCGGAGTTGGTATATATAAGTAGGGGGGGTGGAAGGGCGCAGCCCCTCACAGTAGTGTAGGTATATGGATGTGTGGTGTTTTGTTTTTGTGTGTTTATTTGTTTTGTAATGTGGGTGTTGTGGTTTATGTGTGGTATGGTGTATGCTGTGTGCTCAGGATTTGTAGTTTCAGGATTGTGACGGTTTGGTATTTGAAGGTTTCGCCTTTATGGTAGCAAAATACTGAAATTCGAGATTTCAGTATTTTGCGATTATAAAGGTGAGCCATATATGAATGATGGGAGATATATAAATATATATATATATATTTATATCTATATATATATATATATATATATATATATATATATATATATATATATGTATACTGCACACACTCCCCATTAAGGAAACCACTGTAAAGAACTTCTCCAAAGCCAACTTCATGCTTCTTAAGACAGAAGTGGCTAACTTCATGACACCCATGCAGACAGAAAATAGAAGTACGACTGCTGAATATTACACCAATGCACTGTATAAACATATACACAAGTGCATGGATTGTGCCATCCCAAATAGAACCAAGATGCTCTCCTCCCAATAAAGGAAGCCAATCTGGTGGTCCACTGCCATAAAGAAAATGTACAACAGAAGGAAGAAACTGTTGCAAAAAAGAGTAAACTCCCATGATTGTAAGAACTCCCTTATTAGCCTCAGTAAGAAGCTGAGATCCTTCATAACATCCACTAAAGTTAGTTACAAAAACAAAATTGCAACTGATTCTAAAGACAATCACAAAGCATTCTACATCTAAGTCAAGAATCTCAATGGCAACACTCAGATCTGCTCTGAATTACAACACAATGGCAGTAAATATACAGAAACAACTGATATTGCCAACACCATGGCAGACAGGCTCAGTGCTAACTTTACCCCCCTCTCACCAACTAAAGGGCTCATCTCAATGCTGGATGAATGTAAAGCCCCTGTAATCACGGCTGCACAGGTAAAAACCACACTCTCCAAAGCCAAGAATACAGCATCCATGGGACCAGACAACATCCCAGGCCGTGTTCAGCACAAACTACAGAACAAACTGGCACCCCACCTAAGTACCATGTTCAATCATAGCCTCACTTCAGGCTTATTGCCTACTGAATGGCACACAGAGATGGTTATCCCAGTCCACAAGGGGGTAGCCTCCAAAAAGTGGACCCCACCCAGTTTGGGTTTGTGAAAGGTACATCATATCACCTAAACTTGATTGACTTTTTTAAAGCAGTCACCAGAGCCAAGGACAAGGCCAAGGTAGTTCACACAGCCTACCTAGACCTTGCCAAGGCCTTTGACAGCATCCCCCACTCTAAAATTACAGAAAAACTCACTAAACTAGGGATAAATACCTATGTCATGAGATGGGTTTCCAACTGGCTTACAGACAGAACCCACACTGTGAAAGTAGCAGACTCCAAATCTGACTCCAAACCAGTGACTAGTGGAGTACAGCAGGGTTTAGTCCTTGGTCCTCTCTTGTTTGGCATCTACTTTTCTGAAGTTCAGGCTATCACAGTGGGTCTATGGCTAAAAACATTCACAGATGACTGCAAATTGGGAACCATTATTGAATCCTGTAAAGATGTGGACAGTCTACAAAAGGGCCACACTGAGACAGATGTCTGGTGTCAAAGCCATGGCCTCAAACTCAACGCCAAATAATTCACTGTCATCCCCTTTGGGTAAAACTCTGTGCCCATGAATTACCACATAGCTGTTAGTACACTTAACACTGAAAGTGTGATAAGAGACCTAGGTACACAGGTGGATAGTAGTCTCTCCTTTGATAACCACGTTGCCACAGTACATAGGAAATCCTTCTATGTGGCACATCAGATCACAACAAGTGTCTCATCCAGAAAAAAGGAGATCATCGTTCCTCTCTACTCATCCCTCACTAGACCTATTATACAGTACAACGGCCTGTTTGGTATGTACCTCACAAGACATCTACAACAACTGGAAGGTTCGCAGAATTACCTCACAAAGAGGATCACCGGCCTCAAACAGATGCTCTACGCAAACTGTCACAAAAATACACCAGCTTTAATACATTGCATATCACCTACTCAGAGCCAATCTCTGCCTAACATACAAAGCCATGTCAAACCCAGAAATGTTGGACATGCTACACATAAAGAAATCCCAGTCCCTCCAAAACACATGCTCCAGGGAGCTAAACCTTGTCACCACAATAGACAGAACATGCTGGAGGGATAGATTACTGTCCATAACACTTTCCATACTCTGGAACAAACTGCCATTTATGTGAAACACAGTTCCACACTAGCCCTCTTTAAGATAAATATTGACATTTGGATGGTAAATAGGAAATCCACCCCGTGATTCATCTCTGTATGTCTGCTCGACAGGGGCACAGGACATTATTTGTCTTGGGTGACGAAAGCCAGGGAATCTTGTTGGTAGGCTTATATAGGCCCTAGGGCCAATAGCCTGTTATCTACCTATGAACCTATGCACCTAAAGGTGGAAAATGGGCCACATATATGGACATAATCAGAATATTGCTGTCATAACTGAACAGTTGTACAGCAACAGGGACTGTATCAGCAGAACTGTCTGAATGATATGAAGATGGGAATTGACATGTATGTCAGTCTTCACTGATATAAATCCTTGCATCATAACAGTGTTACCCAGAGAAATGCAAATAAACTGTGGAACAGAAACAAAGTATGGGCCAAACACCTGGACAGTCTTCAAACAGCCTGGCAGTGGAGAGGTATGCTCACAAACCTTTAGTGCAATGAATCTGGAACAAACCAGACAAACTGGGGGGGGGGGGGGGGCAAAGGCATGACAATAGAGACATATCCAAATTGTGTGAGTAGATCAGCTGTGAAGGTTGTTGTAGTAACACTGTTCCTGCCATCATATATTGACAGAAATATCACCTTAGTGCATTTTATAGTTAATGTCCAGAAGCCAAAAGAAAGAACAACCTTAACAGATACAAGCATACATAATCTGAGGGTTGTGCTACTGTGCTGTGAAGATTCTGTACATAACTATTGCAGGCTTTGTGGTTGTCTTCACTATCTGCTGCAATCATGTTTTCATAGCTACCTTTATAGGATTTGATGAGAGATCTCAACCTTTGGTTGAGGCTGATAAGGGAGTATTTCCAGTCTTGGTACTTCACCTTATTCCGCATCAATTTCCTCCTTCTGTTGTAGTGTTTGTTTATGGCAGGGGACCACCAGATAGGCTTCCTTTTTTTCTGAGGAGAGCATCTTGGTTGCATTGCATATTGCAAGATCTATGTATTTGTGGATGTGTTCATTCAGTGCATTAGTGTAAGATTCTGCTGTCATGCAACTAGTCCACATCTGCATTAGTGCTGTGCAGTTAGCCAATCCTGTTTGTAGGTGCCCAAAGTTAGCTTTGGAGAAGATTTCATGGTAGCTACCTGTGTGCGGTGGTGGGAGGGATGTGGATTTCCAAGGTGATTAGTTTCTGTTAGTATCTAACCAGGGAGGAGTTGACTATTGGTGTAGAGCAACATTCGCCCATGTTAGTAATGACCAGTTTGAGGATGTTGCTACCTCTAGTGGGAGTAAGAACGAGCATGTCCAGGGCATTGGAATTAATGAGTATGATACACATTTGTCATGTAAATCTAAGAGAACTATATAGTGTGTATACACCTTCCATAGCCAGAGAATAGGCAGATTCCACACACGTGGATGGACAGGGGTGCTCATAGGTGGACTGCTGCCCATCATGGCCCTGCCACAAGTGTCATAGTAGGTGTCATCAGACACATGTTTTGGACTGTCATGGAGGCACAGGCACATGCCAAATCTAACACTGGACATATTCTCAAGGTCACAAATGCAACTCTTCATGCTATGTGTGACAACATCCTTGATCTTGGAGATGCCCACCATTATTATGCTGAGGTCATAGATATACGTTGGGTGAGATGGTGGCAATCCTCGAGTGTGGGATGTCTGTGCCACAGCATGTGGTTGGAGTTAGGTATCAGCCACATGGACATAGGACCTCACATGTGCTGGGAGTACAATGGTGTAAAACTGCAAACCATGGCTACATTTGTCACTCAAACACACACAGTGAGAATACTGATTTCACACACACACACTTGACACAACTGAGATTAGAACCACTACCTACGTCTTGCTATTTAAGTGCTCTGCATTTATTGCATACGCCATGGAGAAAGTAGGGTGAAGTGTGCTCCACAGTTCCTCTAAGGTAAACAACATCCACTGGCCTTGCACAGTATGGCAATGGGAGATGTCCTGGGTGAGAATGGCCAGGAAATCCTATCAGCTACAGAAATATACACAATGACCAACATAGATACAGCCATACACACATTTGCCACACCTGCGGTTGGCCAATTGTGGGTTGCAGACTCCAATATTGCTGATTTGTACAGTGTTTCCCTTGTTCTGCAACCTCCTTTGCCTTTTCCTTCTACCCTTCCTCTTTCAGCCTGTTGGTAGTGTAAACAGCAAGATACGTCCCTTCCCTGCATGTGCATACTGTCTTCAGTTCATGGAGTATGAATACACAGCCACAGACACAACCCCTCTCCTAGATGTGCTTAGCTAAGCAGACACCAGCCAACAGGGCTCCAATGTGCTTCCAGCAAGCATGACACACCCCTTTTTCATGTTCCTTGCTCCTCCTACCTACATGATGGTGTTAGAGCACCTACATGGTTAGGTGCAGTCTGACACTTAGAAATTTTCCTGTTCAAATTGTGATTCAGTATAAGTCCCTTCATTAGTGTACCCAACTGCCTTAAGCCCTAGTTACTGCACTATTCCCGAGCCTTCCCCCTTTGCAACCACTGTTCCCTACCTATGTTTACTTTCTGCATGCCATTGACTATAATGGCAAAATGCAGAAAGTAGTTCTACTGCGGTTTCCCCCCATTTCTACTTCTACTCCCCCCTCCCACTAGCGTACCACATCCCCTGCCCTCAATGGCCAAGTTCGGCCAACATAAAATAAATTTATTCTTTTATTATTTTCAAGTGGTTTTGCATGCCATGACCATAAATTTGGCCATTGGCATGCAAAACCTAATTAATACATGCTTTCTGGAGTGCTGACATGGCTCTGTTGTGTAGATTGCAGAAATGTATTCTGTTAGTAACCAAATACATTTCTGCAAGCTACACTGTTCCAGCATGGAACATGCCACTTTGCTGGATCGATAATCGGGCTCATTTGCACGGTTTTCACCAGCAAATGAGCTCATTAGTATCCCACATGGCTTTCTGTGCAGGAACAGTGTAGGGCCGCTCAGGCATGTGAAAACGGCACGTACGTGGATCGCAAAGTGGCCATTTTCCATGCAGGATTGGTTACACTGTTCCTGCATGTAAAAAAAAGTGTCATGAATCCTGGGGTCTGCCTTGTGACCATTGTGACCATTTACACCTCACCAATGCCCATCCTTAGACCATACCTCCTTTTTTGAGGATGGCTTGACCAGTCAAGTCATGGGTGAATTTGTGAGTTATCCAGTTCCCATTTGGAGGATAATGTATCACACTATTTATCCAATTCATATAAATTAATGTTACTGTTTTTAGCAGATGTAATCACTTTATTTTCATACAAAATGTACACTGTTCATGTAAAATGTACTGCATATGTAAAAAAACTTTTTTTTTGCTTTAATGCAATATATGTGGAGCTTTTCCCCTTAAGCCTCCTCTGAAAATGTTTTTTTTTTGTCCAGTCAGAGTTTCCCTATCAAAAAAGACACAGAAGTTAAATAAATAGACAAACAAACAAACAGGTACATTAGCGGTGGAATCTATTCCAGAGATGGGGAAGATGCTGTATAAGGAACCAGCTCTCCATTGTGTTTAATTTAATTGCTGATGAAGATTTAGATCACTGGCTTTGATAGTTGTGGGACTATTAGATTTTTGGAGATGCAAGGGATCCAGGACCACTAGGTCTTCAATGGCAACAGCAAAATATAGGTTTCCCCTCAGGAGTTTATAAGATACTCCCCTGGATGCACGGTTTCCATGCAATAGTAAGCTATTCTTGCATGGAAGGGTCCATGTCTGTGTAGAGCAGCAGCACATCTTGAATATTAATGAAGGCACACTGCTCAGCTCTTACACAAACACAGATCTGTGTATGAGCACAGGGGTGTGTGTCTGAGAGCAGTGCTCCCACTATACACATGCCCCCTGCACTCCATAATTGCCATACGGCAATGTAATGGCAGCTAGAGTGTCTGCGAAATACCTCTCAACCTCTTAGAATAAGAAATCTGGAGAAAGGAAATAAAAGTCTGGCTCACAGACTTAAGTTGATAGAGTAACAGGTCAGTATCAGACTGTTGAGCAGGTCCAGCACCACTATGCCGGCTTGAAGCAGAGGAAGAGGGATCTCTTGGAACAGTGGGTCCAAGAAGCACGACAGAGAGGTGATGTCCCAGCAATGTGTAAGTATTCATAGCAATAACTGTTTACCAAAGTCCAGCCTGTGTATGTGATGGATAGGTATGCATAAATGTTTCTCTATCTTCATTACAGCGCCAGCTGAGCAGGCTACGAACCAGGAAGCCCATGCCAGCAGGTTGCAAAGGCTGCACCGCAAGGCTGGTGAGTAACAATCTAGCTTGTAGTATTCATACCAAATAAATATAAAGGAGTAGAATGTCACCTGACACTATTAAAAATGGGTATGGTTTGTACTGTATAAAGCAGACAATATTACAGTTATAAAAAACTACAAACTCCTTCACACAACCTCCAAAATACGATACAACTCTGACCACAAAAAGAAAAGAAAATCTTTTCACCGACTGTGAAAGAAAACCAAGGAAATGAAAATCTTTCTTTTATTCTCCAGCGCCTCAGTGTTACCACCTTTCAAGAGTACAAACACTAACACATAAAATAAACATATATATAAACCAAGCATTCAATCAATTCTTCTTAATTACATAATTAATCAATTATACTATTAAAACTTAAAGCAAGCACTACCAATTAAATTCACTATTAAGACCTACAGGTGCCATAGTTTTATACTTTAAGATAAAAATACTTTCTTTATACAATAATTTATATTTCAAAAATTTTCATCACCATATAAACACTTAATACTTTCCAAGACAGTTCCTTTTAATAAAGATACATCACCTTTATGACAAGTATTAAAATGTATTGCAATAGACTTATTTTCTCTTTTATGTCTTATGTCCCTTATATGTTCTGTTAATCTAATTCGAAATTCTCTTTTGGTCTCACCAATATAATATAATCCACATGGACAACTTAGGGCATAAATAACCCCCTTACTCCTGCATGTAAAAACTTCCCTTGGTATACATTTAACACCATTGATGTTATCAAACGTCCTAACAATATTTTTACAAATACTACATCTATTGCAGCATTTGGTGCCAAAATTATTTAAAGACCTCGGCACACTAGTCTGTGGCATTATAAACCTTCCATGTACTACCATGTCTTTTAAGCTCCTACCCCTTTTATAAGAAAAAAGGGTTTTCTTTGGAAGAATATCCGCCAATATTCTATCATCTATTAAAAATTTCAAATATTCTACTACATCTTTAATATCTTCACTCCTGACATTAAAAGTAGAAACAAAATAAATATTGTCTCTTCCTTTATCCCTCATTTCAGAAGTATATTTTGGATGGAAATTATGTCTTTTACTGAAAAAATCATTCCTTATTAAACCTTTCTCTTTCCTCACCCTTTTAAGGGCTTGAGTCAACGTATTGGAATCATACCCTCTCTGCAAAAACATATTATATGTTGTCTCCCATTTCTTCTCCAAATTATTATAAACATTACATAGTTTTGAAACTCGAGCCAACTCCCCATAAGGAAGGGCTTCCATAACATGACTAGGATGGCAACTAGAAGCATGAAGGTATTGGTTCCCATCTAAAAATTTTCTATGTATGTTGGAAAAAATATTCCCCTGATCCGTGCCTTCTAAAACAAGGTCCAGAAAAATTACCTTATTGCCCTTCTGTAGACCATCAAAGCTCAGACCAAAAGGATTATTATGTAAATCCAACATAAATTTGTCAACCAGTTCTATTCCACCATCACAAATAAAAATCAAATCGTCAATATAACGAAAATAAAACAATACATTTTGTTTCATAAATTCTAAATCAAATAAAAGCCTTTTTTCAAAATAGGACATAAAAAAGATTTGCATACATGGGGGCAAATGCAGCCCCCATTGCCGTCCCCTGTTTTTGTCTATTTAATATCTCATTAAAGTGAAAATAGTTGTTTTTTAAACAAAAATCAATCATATCCATGACAAAATGAGTAAAAGGACTATCTTTCAAGAAAAATTTTATCGCTTCCAAACCATCCCCATGTTTAATTGAAGTATATAAACTTTTAACGTCCACTACAAGCCAATACATCTTTTTATTCCATTTTATAGAGGAAATTTTATTTAGGAAATCCAAACTGTCCCTAATGTAAACTGGAGACTTAGCAACATAAGGTAACAAAACCTTATGCAAAACTAAACCAACGTTATGAAGGAAATAGTTACATGCAGAAATAATAGGTCTACCAGGGGGGTTAACCATATCCTTATGGATCTTCGGCAAACAGAAGAAAGTAGCTATTTCATTTCTTTCATTATATAATTTATCTTTAACATCCTTTTCTGAAAAAAATCCTAATCTAACACTTCTCTCCAACAGAGACCTGAATTCTAGTACAGCTTTGTTATATTTATTAATATCACTTCTTTCATAAACCTCATCGTTGTCCAGATGGTCCATACACATTCGATAGTATTGTATTACATTCATCACAACAATTTTGTTACCTTTGTCAGAAGGCTTAATGACAATGTCATTCCTACCACTTAACTCCTTTAAGGCATGCCATTCCCTAGATGTTAAATTATAAGATATCTCTTGCCTTCTTAACCTTATATTATTACAAATATTTTCACATCCAGACCTAATCATTGAACCAAACTGTATAATCCGTTGGTTAATGAAAGGTGGTATGAACTTGTTAAATGTAGGGACATAAGAAATGTCTATTTTATCACACATATTAATGCAACTATTAATATCATTGTCACTTAAAAACTCTTCACATGAAAAGAAACTATCCTCAGATTCACATGCGAAAAAAGAATTAGATTCTAAACAGGAATCCTGAAAACCCTTATAAAATAATGTTTCAGATGAATCTTTCTAAGAAACTTAAAAATATCTTGTTGAACCACATAATCCCTTGGTAAAACAGTCGGGACAAATTTAAGCCCTAAGGCTAAAACTGACAATTGTTCCATAGTTAAAGTACAATTCGACACATTCAAAACTACATTTGATATGTTACAGTCACTACTGTTTAAACCTTTTGTTAGATTGTTGCCCATACCTTCGGTCTTGTTGAAAGTCCGCCCGGTAGCCTTTTTTAAAACTACTGGCATTTTGTCCATAATTCCTTGGACGCTTCTGTCCCTAATGTTGATTGGATTGATTCTGATATCGCCCCCCTTGATTCTGAAATTCCTGTGCAAAACTTTCCAGTTGTTCAGGTCGAGGAAGCTCAGGAAACTCCATGCTTGTATCCGACCGAAAATCCTCACCCTACGACTTTGCTTCTGCTTTCTCTCAGACCAATTAGAAGGATAGGAAAAAGCAGTACCCGCCTCGTAATCATTAATGTCCCGGACCAGTTTGGACTTTTTCTGTTCAATTAAATCAGATTCTAATGCACAAAGTCTTTCATTAGTTCTTTCCAAAAACAATTTCATATTGTCCATATTGACAGAAGTACTAATACTTTGTGAAAGAACAGCCAGTTCTTGTTTTAGATTTTGATGTTTGATCTGATCCCGCTCCAGTAGAATATGTAACCATTCTATGACACATTTGTGCGCAGATTTAAACCAATGCTCCCTAAACTGCTTGTCTACCGAACAGTTTAAATCAAAAGGGATATTCGGATTTTTTACAAACCTTAGCCCTTTTGGTGTGATATCCAATTTGATGTATTTCTGAAGACCCAGCATATTTAAATGCACCTTTGTTTCTTTTTCAAGCAGTCTCTCATATTTCTGGCATAATTCTCTGATTTCCGAAGGTATACTATGAAACTTTTGTCCCACGGAAATAAAAGGATCAGAAACCCTTTTACTCCTTTCTTGAACAAACATATCAAAAATATGGCTATTCCTTACATCTGTCTGACGATTGTCCATAGAAGCATTTGAAATCAGTCGGGAACCGCTAAAAAAATGTTCAATAGCCCTTTGTGGAGCTGGTTGCAAATTAGAGCTCCCTGCCCCTAATGTACCTGATTGAAGAACCACATCCTCTCGGAACATGCGAGGTGCATCCAAATTTGGGTCAGTCGCCATCCTCCGATAAAAAAACTACAAACTCCTTCACACAACCTCCAAAATACGATACAACTCTGACCACAAAAAGAAAAGAAAATCTTTTCACCGACTGTGAAAGAAAACCAAGGAAATGAAAATCTTTCTTTTATTCTCCAGCGCCTCGGTGTTACCACCTTTCAAGAGTACAAACACTAACACATAAAATAAACATATATATAAACCAAGCATTCAATCAATTCTTCTTAATTACATAATGAATCAATTATACTATTGAAACTTAAAGCAAGCACTTCCAATTAAATTCACTATTAAGACCTACAGGTGCCATAGGCAATGTAATGGCAGCTAGAGTGTCTGCGAAATACCTCTCAACCTCTTAGAATAAGAAATCTGGAGAAAGGAAATAAAAGTCTGGCTCACAGACTTAAGTTGATAGAGTAACAGGTCAGTATCAGACTGTTGAGCAGGTCCAGCACCACTATGCCGGCTTGAAGCGGAGGAAGAGGGATCTCTTGGAACAGTGGGTCCAAGAAGCACGACAGAGGGGTGATGTCCCAGCAATGTGTAAGTATTCATAGCAATAACTGTTTACCAAAGTCCAGCCTGTGTAGGTGATGGATAGGTATGCATAAATGTTTCTCTATCTTCATTACAGCTCCAGCTGAGCAGGCTGCGAACCAGGAAGCCCATGCCAGCAGGTTGCAAAGGCTGCACCGCAAGGCTGGTGAGTAACAATCTAGCTTGTAGTATTCATACCAAATAAATATAAAGGAGTAGAATGTCACCTGACACTATTAAAAATGGGTATGGTTTGTACTGTATAAAGCAGACAGTATTACAGTAATAGTCTCATATATGTTATATATAAATAAAAATGTAACTGCCTGTCAATAAAATTCAAAACCCTGGACTGTTTGTGTTTACTCTGGTATGGTATGATCTGAAATGTGTACAGGTTATGCATAGCAACTATAGCTCTGAAAGCATTAAACAATCAAGTCTTATCTGACAAAGTTAGTGCCTCTATAACACATGAGATTAACTGATATTAAAAATGTCATGCACCAAGATCTGATATCTGAATAGTAATGTTGTGTTAACCACTGTTTTCCACACTGTGCTATGTGAAAAGGTATGTATAGGAATGTATGTATAAGAATGTTATAATTACAAGGTCAGATTGTACAACAAAGAGAGAATGAGAAAGAAATCATTCAAAGAAGAAACAGCAGCTTCTTAATAGCTCCCTCTGATGAAACCCATGCTTGTTATATTTTTAGCAGAAACAGCCACGGTTCGAATCCCGGGAGTGGTAGTAAGTTGTATGTATATTTTCAAGTAGGATTTTGTGAAAATGTGTAGAAACAGTCAGGTAGTATTGTGGGAAATGTAGTAACTGGGAATGGCCTCAAAATCATGTCTTTATAAACACAGGCACACTTTTACATTTGCCTGGACTGAGATTAGAACTCCTACCTAACTAGTATACTGCACTAGAGTATTACACAGTTATCAGACTCACCACGGAACTTACGTATTTGAGAGCGCTCCAAAGATATCTTTAAAGGTGAAAAACTAGTAAACAAACAACAGAGCCAGTCCAAAACAAAAACTGATAAACCAAACACTGGACTAGAAAGAGCACACGCCAAATGTAGTCTTTTATTCACATAAGATATCTTATGTGAATAAAGGACTGTACATTTGGCGTGTGCTCTTTCTATTCCAGTGTTTGGTTTATCTTTAAAGGTGAGTGACATCAGCAACAGTGCTAAAAGAGGGGAAAGGGAAATGTAGTAAGTGGGAATGGCCTCAAAATTATGTCTCTACAAACACAGGCACTCTCATACAAACAGACACACTATTACATTTGTCTGGAGTGACATTAGAACTATTTAAATAGCTATTGGTACTCTAGTGTTACAGTTATCACAAGCACCACAGAGCATATAGGGCTGAGGACTAACAATAGGAATCTTCTGTACAGTGACTTAACGCAGCACATGTTGTGATATTGGGCAATGGAATATATACTGGGTGGGGATAGAGTAAAACAGTGCTTTCGATCTACACACACACGCACACACACACACTTGCCAGGACTGAGATTCAAACCCCTACCGATCTACTTATTTGCTCTAGGAAATTATACATTTATCTCGCACGCTATTGCACTTACATATTTGAGGCTCATCCAAAGGTACATCTTAAGTGACATACATTAGCAAACACTGTGGCGTGGGGCTATGGGATATGTACTTGGTGGGAGAGGCTTAATAATGGGACTGTCTCCCCATGTCTATGTGTGTGTATGTTTGAATAATTGTAGTATGTTGGGCTTAGATATGTGTGTGTATCACACAACCCAGATGAAGATTTACCACATATCTGCCACCTACAGCTGGCTGTGGGTTTCCCTGCCCAATGTGTGTGTGTGTGTGTGTGTGTGTGTGTGTGTGTGTGTGTGTGTGTGAACACCAAACAGTTTACATTTTGGTGTGTGTGCACAGACATCTGCAGATAACAGATATTCATAGTCCACTGTGTTGTCAGACATGGGCTTTATTTCTCTAAGTGTGGGAGCATGCCCAGTATGACCTTCTATTTTGATTGTGGGAATAAATTCCAGGGAGAGTTGTGATCCAGTCCAGGATATTGTGTGCTACAGCTACACCTAGCAACCTGTTTTTGCAGGATAAATCTGTAGGTAGGTTGCCAATATGGACACACAATGGCCAAAATATGGGGGATACTGTGTGTAACTATGTTTGCTATTGCTGTCTGTGTTGTGTGTGTGGCATGTTCTATTTTAGCATGGATATTTGGACATATGTACTGTTTTACATTGTAATGTATTGTGTCATCAACTACTGACAGATATCTCATTGGTTGCTCACAGTTGTTTACCAGGGAAATAAAAGAGGAATGCAGCAGAGACCAATATTGTGAGGGAAAGGCTAGGCATTCTGGCAGACTCCTGCCATTGTGGAGGGGTGGCTACAGACAATTAACTGATGGGTCTGTGTAAATGGTACAGCACCTTGGTGCTGTGCTGGCTGGGTATCCCCTTCTTGTGCATTTCTCAACTTAACTGAATGGCCATATCCTGCTGTGGGCATACCTCTCAGATGTACAGATTTGCCCAGGTTATAGAAAGCCAGGAATCACGTATCCGGTCAGTTTCCCTTCGCACTGTGGTTTATAAGCAGGTTTGTGGTTATTCATTCATGAGTTTGCAGTCAGGGGTAAGTATGAGCAGACATTAGAGTTTCAGACTTCACACATTCCATGACATCCATACCTCTAGCCCCCCCTGTTATTCTATTCTCTTTCCAAATTATGGGAGTGATATTTCAGGAGTATCTCTATAGTTGGACCTTTATCACTGCAGTATTTATGTCTTGGTCCACAATTCTTGTACTACAACATGGAGAGGCGTGCCACTGGCATTTGACAGCATGGAGTTGCATTCATTTTCTGTTTACTATGTTAGGTTAGTTAGGACCCCATGACATCCCCTATGATGGCAGCATGTATGAGGCATTGGGTTTGGCTGAAGCCTGTAGGCCATGTGAGAGTAATGCAGGCCATCTGTATCAGACCAGGGCATTCTGTCACTCATAAACTCCAGGCTGCAAGCCGATGGATTCCCTGGGGTGACAGTGGTAAGTGGGTGAGGTGTTCCTGGCAATACTTTGTGTTCATAGTGATCCATCAGTCTGGATGTGGGCAGGGTGCTGATTATGGCTAGAAAAATACATGCATGGGACACCTATTCAGCACACTGAGTCATGTGTGTTTCGCCATAGTCAGTGGGGTCATTCTGTAATCATTCCAACAGCAAGGATTGCATCTGTGAGATACCTTTGGGTGTTGGGGGGTGACCTGAGTGATATGTCAGCTTAGGGCACCTGCTTCACAGGTATCAGTGGGACCTTATCCATATCCCACCTTGTGTATGGCCATTGGCAGTCTGGCATTAGTGTGTAACAGTGCTTTGGTGGTGTGGCAGTGATTGGGCAGACAACCAGTATTCCATAGTGGAGGGACAACTAATGTTATGCTAACCTCTAGATATATAATTCCACAGTTGTGTGCAGCTGAGAGTTATTGTAGACACTGCATAGAGTACTTCCACATGTGTAGTGTTTCCATGTAGGGCCCTCTGTTCATGGCCTGTCCGGCTTTCCACTGTTGACTGCTATTGACATCTGGACAGTATAAAACCATTAACATGGGTGTCACTGAGAAGCACACTGGTTGGCACTGCAGTTATTGGGACATCGCCCTGTCAAGCACAGTACTGTACCTAGGCCACTGGGACACAACATGCAGACTTACATGCTGACCACTTCCACACAACATTAAACACACAGAAATGTAGCACTCTGACCCCTGCATATTGTAGACCTGCACCACTTTATTATATTGATTGGGACATCTCTGGCACTCTGTGCTCTACTGATATTACTTCACAAACTTACATGTTACTGCATTTCTACATGGGGTTGTGGCGGGGGGGCACACCTGATGAATTTGCACAATTGCGATGACTATAGTGGTATTTTACTTACTCTGTTTACTTCCATTTAGTATTGTATTGTGACCTATCTTGCACAAAGGAGGCATCTCAGTAGAATACACGTTAGATTGTATTTGCATACATTTCAGTTTCAGACATCTTGCCTTTCAGAACTATGATGCAACTGCCAGACCTGTTGTATTATGTCTGTGTAGGTCTGTAAGAGGGCTGTTCACCATTGCCAGCATTTGCGGGCCTTAGCACAATCTTTCTCTATGGTCATCTACACCTGTCCTGCTGGGTAAGGCTGGGGGTGGGTATGTGAATCCTCATTGACAGCCATGTGTGGGCACTACAGATACCCAGTTATATGGGCCACCACATGTACTGTGGTGGGAGTTGTCACCTAGTGTACTATTGCCTAGTATGTTGACACCAGTATTTGTTATGGATTTCCTGCTGTTCTATATAGCTGTCAGCTGTCTGATGCTATCCCATTCGGCCACACAATTCCCTTGCATGCTTGCATCCATACCATAGATATCAGTATCAGAACATACTACTACATTCACTAATTGATAGGAGGAGTGTCTTACCTTGTGTCTGGGCCAGTACTGCAGATGGTACTGGAGGGCTGACTATGTCGGATGCACTCAGTAAACTGCCTATACATGGTAAGGTACAGGTAGTGTCATGTTTGGCATCCCTTTTACTGTATGTGTGAGTCAGAGAGAGGTGTCATTCCATGGGTCCCTACTGTGTCAGTGTATGTGCTATGTGTTGCCAAGGCCTGGGCATACTGGACACACCTCCTTCTCCCTACAGGGGCAGGCTCAGGTAGTTCCTCCCCTGAGTTCCTCTGTGCCTGTAATGGCCTTGGCAATGGTGGGGGGCTATGTGGCCCTGTCCCATGCTGTTCCTTGTTTCTGCAAGATCATATTGTGTAGCATGGCACATATTATGAACATTTGTGTACATGTAGTTGGAGAGTTCTGCAAGGCTCCACTGGATGTGTTAATGCAGTGGAACCGTGACTTGAGCATCCCAAACACATGCTCTATAATGATTCTGGTTTGTGCATGTTTCTCATTATGGAGTTCTTGTTCAGGTGTGTGTGTGCATTTCTGAGTGGTGTCATCAGCCATGGCTCCAGTACGTAGCCAGCATCCCCCACTAGGTGGCCATATGGGATGTATCCACTGGAAAATAACTGGTACAGCTGTGTCATATGACAGATATGGGAGTCGTGATAGCTTCCAGGGCTGCCAGCACACACATTCGTGATAATTCCCCTGGGCATCACACATGACCTGGCAGTTGATGGAGGGGAAGCCCTTGCAGTTTATGTAGACCCTACCTGCTCGCCGGATGGTGCTTGATGTGTATGTGCATGCGGTCTATAGCACCTGCTATCTTAGGGTATTCTGCTATTTGGTGGAAGAGACACATATTGCTGGTCAACGCCTCACGGGTGTTGAGGAAATATATGTGCTCACTGGCATGTGCTGACATGGCATCCAGGATCTGGTGGAGTACCCTGGATGCTGATGCCCATGAGATCCCCATGATATTCCAAGTTGGCCTTTGGAAAGTACTTGTGGCTAGTATTATTGAGCCTACACATACCTTGGTATCCACTGGGATAGGTTTCCCTCTGTTGGTTCTGTGTGTGAGGTAGGGCCAGTACAGCTTAACAATTTGCTGTAGAATGTCCCTGTCCACCCTGTAGTGCTCCACTGTCTCCAGCTCATGTAGCCCCAGTAGGTTACCCTGGGTCTGTACACTCTTCTCCTCCTCCTCACTGTGGGATGGTCATCAGCATTCACATCCTCACCACCCTCAGTCTCTTGCACATATTGATGTAGGAGAGTGACAGCAGCCCCTAACATTTTGTTAGTTTTGTCAGGTATAATTTCCCCATCTGTGTACACCGGTGGTGTAGAGTTTGTGGGGAAAAAACAGACTGAAAGGTGTTTGCATAGTTTATAGTAGTGTGCTGGGCTGCTGCCTGTGTAATTGTCTGATTCTGATACATTTCACCTGCCAGCTATACTAGTTTTTCTTGATTGCCTTCCTACTACTGTTTCCCCTTCCCATTTCCTCCCCATTTAACTCCTGAGGCACGCCATGCATACTCAGTGCTGAGATGTGAACAGTGCTGCTATTTCCGATTTTTTCTTTTTTTTTTTTTATGTTTAAAACACCTGTTTAAGCAAGGAAAACAGTGCTCAACAATGTAAGACACACCTCCTTCCTTAGCTGTGCTTAGCTAAGGGCAAACACGGGCCACAGAGCATCAATAAGCTTACAGGATGCATGACGCACACCCCTATGAGGTCATCCACCTCTTCTACTTATACAGTGGTGTTGCTGCACCTACACAATTGGGTGCAAGCTAACACTGAGAGGAAATTTGTGATTCAGTATCAATCCCCTCATTTGCATAAACCAGACTGCTAATTCATAATTACCACACTCACACTGGCCTTCCCCCTTAGCAACCACTATTCCCTGGTATTGTTGTCTTATGCATACCATTGACTATAATGGCAAAATGCAGATTTGGGTAGAAAAGCTTATTTCCCCCTTTGTTTTTATTTTCATGATAATCCCTTTTGCAGACCGCTGCTCTATGCTTAAACGGCCGAGATCGGCCCAAAAAAAATAAAACTTGTTTTTTATAACATTTCAGCTATTTTTCAGGCCAATGGCCATATATTTGGCCATTGGCATGTCTACTATATAGAATACATACTTTCTTTCGAGCTGTCATGCTTCCGTTTTGTAATTTGCAGAAATGTATTCAGTTAGTAACCAAATACATTTCTGCAGGTTGCACTATTCCTGCCTGCTTCCTGGATCGCTAATTCACCTCATTTGCATGGTTTTCACCAGCAAATGAGGTAATTAGCATATGGCAGTGGTGTCCATGTGGGAATAGTGTAGGGGCGCTCGTTCATGTCTTGGGGACTCGATCCTGGATCGCTCGTCAGCCATATTGCATGCAGCAGCTCTGGCACTATTCGGGCACTCCGTGCATCGCTTGCTGAATCCGGGGGAGTGAATAGTGGGACAGTGCTTCTAGTCTTTTCTGTTAGCTTATATTTAATATGTGTAGTGGGGTACATCCTGAAGTGGATATTGCATTTAATAATTGGCATAGCCAATGCTGTATGTAAGGGGAAAATAATCTGTTCAGATCTGGATTATATTCCTTTGGCAATTAGCGGTACTAAGTAAAATGTTTTTTGACTACTGTTGTTACATGATGATCAAGGCAGAAAAATTATCAACCCAAGTTCTAAGATCTTTAACAATATTGTAATTTGGGAATGGTGTGTTGTCTGTCTTGTTTTCTGGGGGAAGGGGGCACCTACCAAATGTGACAATATTGCACTTTTTACCATTTCTTTTGAACCCTGATAATGTCCTGTGTTACCCTTTCAAAGAAATTAAAGAGAATCATTACACAGGATCTACCCTTGACAAAGCCAAACTATTGCAGGTCAAGCCTGATGAGAGTCGGTCTTAATATCATAGGTTAGTAGTATAATGGCAGTTAGAGTATGTCCTATGGCTTTGCAGATAAGGCTTGTCAGGCTGATGGGCCTATAACTCTCAGTGTCAGGGGTAGGATCACCCTTGTGGAGTGGCATCACTAATGCTGTGTGCCAAACCTCAGGGACAAGTATAGGCAACAGGGTGGCTCTGCCAAGGTTTAGTTTGCACTGTTTATTAAATAGCCAGGTATGTTATTAAGCTCCATGAAGGAAGTATGTTTACCTTCAGTACATGTTCTTTAGCGATGATAGGGGGTCTGAGAGATTCTAGGATAAATGGTCTTTGGATAGTTATCTTGGGGTAAAATTTGGCACTGGATTTGTTTGCTAATATGTTGGTAATGACTACAGGATCACTGTAGACGGTGCCATTATGAATTCAGAGAAATGGTAGATGTTTTTTTTTCAGTTTCCTAAAATAGCTAGAGATGGATTTCTAATTGTACTTAGATCTAATATCATTTTTTGCATTTTAAGTCAATTTGTCTGATGTTATCTCTGATATGAGGATCTTTTGTTTGGCTGCATACTTCAATGATTTTTTTCTTTTGATGTATAGTTTATTTAAGCAATAATCCACAACTGCACCAGGGTATATCAGGATTAACTCACAGATGGTGTGGTTCGATTAAACAAAACCAACCTTGGGTAAATCCTGATATACCCACAAACAGGAGTAGATTATTGCTATTATATAAATACATTATTTAAGAAAGAAATTGTTTACCTGTTTTAAATAAAGTCTTGATATAAGGATACTTTTCTTCCGCATTCTCTTCCTTAGATTGATGTACTGCGCATGCATTTCAGACTTGCATTTCCATGATGGAGAAAACAGAATATTCCTTGCTGTATATAAATTTTTACCACTTAAAAAAAAAAAAACAGTTTTTATGAGGGACAGCACAAAAATATAAGGAAAATCGGGTAGGTTTCTGTCTGTTTAGTTTTGCAGAATGTACATGATTTTTCCTATATTTTGCTCTGTCCCTCAACATATACCAGTAGAAAGTCTGGCCAATGATACTATAGCTGATTGACTTTTTTCTATTGGTATATATTTAATTTACAAACTACACGCTGGTTTGGCTATCAAACCAGCATGCTCATTTTTGAGCAGTAATGTATAATTATGTTCATGAAAAACCAGGGCGCTTTGTTTTTAAATTTCCTACTATAGTTCGATCAGGTTGGAACTGCCAGCTCTAAAGAAGACTTGTGAAGCTACCCACTGTGGCAATGTCCACAGTAATGCAGCTATAAGTGAATTTTGAAACTTTGTTATAGAATTTGATGAGATTACTATATTTAAAATCCTTGAATAATAAGATAATGGTTTCTGTGGATTTAGTGGTTTTGAAGGTGATGGCCACTAGTTTATATCTGACTAACGAGGAAAGGAGATACAAGACAAATAGTACATGAAGAAGTTGTATTCATAAGGACCAGGTCAAGAATATTATGTCCTCTTGTGGGTTTATTAAATTTGGTCCAGGGCATTTTTGTTTAGCAAATTTAAGAACTTTTAGGAATCATAGGATCAAAGAACCAGAGTAAATACAAGGCAGTCGAGTCATGTGACCAATTATGCCTTGCCAGTACCCAATCTCATATTGACCCTCATCTCTTGAGGAAGTCCAGCTCAGTGACATCAGGGATGCATTTGTGAACTCCAATCCAATCATTCTGTTCCCTATTTGAAGGACAATAATGTATTACACAGCAGTGGTAGTCTATTACGGAGATAGGGAAGGCCAGGTGTAATGAATCTATCTCTCCTCCTTGTTCTGTTTATCTGCTGGTGAAGATTTACATCTCTGGTTCTGATATTTGTGGAACTATTCAATTTGTCAAGATATGAAAGATACTGGACTAAGGCATGGCATAGATGTCCCTTCAAGAATCTATAAAGTGCCAAAGTTAGCCAGAAAAAAAATTGTCTCATGAAAAACACAAATTTAAAATATACTTTCTCAATAATACCACTATAGAAATGGTAACCAATACAAAACTATTAGACATCATCATAGACAACAACCTTAAGTTTTATTTACATATACAAAATGCTATCCAAACAACAGACCAAAAACTAGGCTGACTACACAGAGCTTGCTTCTTCCCTATCCATATCCCATACTTTACTAATAAAAACATAAATTTCTGTCTCCTACTTTCCTTTTCCTGTAATTCCTCTCCTCTCTCAACCCTGTACTATAAGATTTGTATACAAAGTATATTATAATAAACAAAAATGGTTTAACTATCAAGCAGAATCATACTGATCTGAATCATATAATTGTAAAGACCAATTGTCTCATGTATATAGTCTCTTTAGTAATATCTAATATGTGTAATAAAGGCACGAGTATGTTTCATCTAATATATATGTAAAAATGATGTGCTATCCATTACTGTATATTCTTTCTTGTATGTGAAAACATTCATTGTTGCTCTGAATAAGCTAATGTAATATGCTAATTGTCTCCAGCTTTTCTTGCCAGGCCTCTGCTGAAAATGGGCACTTTCCCAGTCGGGCTTTCCCTGTAAACAAATGTCAAATAAAATAAATAAATAAAAATAATATGGTACAATATTTATGCAAAGGAGAATGCAAAACTAATCAATACAAATAGAACAACACCAAAGATATTTGAAGAGAAATGCAGGCAATGGCATCTGGATATGGAAAATTTCACAATGCGAAAATAAGAAAACAAAGGGGGAAAGTAGAAAAGAGGATTAGTAATGGAGAACTTAAAGAAATAAAAACTGAAGTTATGGAGTACCTATAAAGTGAAGGATATAATGTAGAAAATCCAAATCGGGTAATTCGACAGCATGATGGAACATTGAGAACCAGGCGGAACGTGAAGCATCTGATCGCTTGCCACCTGAAGATCGTCTGAAGCCTTCAGAAGGAAGCCAGTACTAAAGTTCAGCTGGAGTTGCATAGCAAGAGAAGGAGCAGGAAACAGTGGCAACTCTGATGTAGTCAATGTTGTGGCATGAAAGGCCAATGAATTCCCATATGAAACAGCAATGGATGTCGCAGAACACAGTTGAAGAATATGTCGCAGGAAGATGTTCTGGAACTTTCTGTAAAGAGCCCAGAGGAAACAGAGAACAAAGAATGCACCCTCAGTTTAGAAGAAAATGATCTAAAGTAAGAGTTGCTTGATTTAATAGAGATGGATTAACATATTAAAATTGATGAAAGAGATAGATTACAGACCCCACATTTTAAAAGTCTGAAAATACAGATGAACACAGTAATCAAGACTGTTAACAGAAATTCATGTGATACAATAGAAGTAAATAGGATATATTACCCTGCAGCTAAATTATTCAGATCAATTCCTACCACAAGAATACATTGCAATAAGGACAAAGAAGGGGAGAAATCAAGTCCCATCATGGAAGTATCAGACAGAGAAAATTATAAAGCAATTAAGACAAGAAGTGTCACTGTTAGAAGAGTATAGATGAGGGAATAGATTAGCAAAAATACTTAGAAAGATAGACATAATAAAAGCAACACACAGTATCAGAACAGACCAGGATTTATTGCACAGTATTGCAAACAATAAACTAAAGATATCAGCAGAAAAGCTTAGAAAATATGCAGAGAAATATAAATGAATAATACAAAATATACAATTAATGACCTAAAAAGCAATTTTATACAGAATTTAGAAACAAAGCAAAAGGACTAGAAACACCACCAACATGGAAGAAATAGACACATTATGGAGAAATATCTATGAAGACTCTGTAGAACATAGCAAAGATGTTCAATGGAGAGAAGAAGTAAAAGAAACGGTCTGAAGTTCAAACGTACAGGCTATGAAATGGAATGAAATAATGGCCTGAAAACTGAAACAAAATTAAAAGCACTCCTAAATTGAAAACCCCAGTCCTAGATGCAGTACTAAACTTCTGGCTGAAAGTATTCACAGGCTAAAAGTATTCATATCTTTATACAAAGATTTAGCTCTGAGTAAAAACTACTTTTATGTGCATCCTGAATGGACACCATCCTGGTTAACAACAGGAAAAAAGATACTCCTCATTAAGAGTGAACCTGCAAGCTATCCTTAAAAACTATAGACTAATAACTTGCCTTATGATGATGTATAAACTATATACTGGAACTGATGCTGATAAGAGTTTATAGTCATTTAGAAGAAAACTCAATTATGGCATTAGAAAAAGGTGTAACAAAAGAAAGTCATATAGAACAAAGAATCATTTGTTGTTAAATAAAGTCATAATGGGGAATTGTAAACAGGGGAAGAATCTAAGTATAGCATGAATAGATTACAAAAATGCATTTGACAGCATCCCACATTCAAGGATAAAGGAGTGCTTGTGACGATCAGTTACATTACAGTGACCATGAACCAGTGGCAAATCACTTTGCAACTAAGCCATGATAAAGGACAAATTATTATCGCAAGGATCAAAATGTAAATGATAACATTCCAGGGTGACTATTTTGTCTTGCCCTTAACCCATTAAGCTGTCTACTTAACAAATTAGATCATGGTTATAATTTGGCTTCCAGAAAACAACAAAGTGCAAAGACTTCTCATCTTCTTTTTGTGGATGATTTAAAACTGTATAGTTATTCAGTGGTTAAAACTTTCTCAGATGCGATAAAAATGTAATTTGGTCTTGTTAAATGTGCAAAAACAACATTTAAGACAGGAAAGCTGCAGCACAAAGAAAGTATCAGTCTGGGGCAGGAATGTGATATAAAGGAAATTGAGCAGGAGGGATTGTATAAAATTTGAGAAATTATGAAGGATCGACAAGAAGACATGAACAAATGTGAACTAAACTCAGTAAGGAATATTTTAGATTAAAATTAATACTGAAAACAGCCCTGACATCTAGGAACAAAGTCCAAGGTATAAACCAATTTGTTTTTCCTGTTCTAACTTACAGTTTTGCAATGATTGATTGACCCTAAAAGGTACTGGATCATTTGGACACAAAGACATGCAAAATGCTTCACTGTTATCAAATGATATATAAAAATCAGTGTATACCAAGATTATATATTCTTCATTCTGAAGGCGGTATGGGCCTCCTTGGAAATGATTACATGTATAGATCTGCAAATATAGGACTGCATACATATCTGCTGAATTCACCAGGACCAAACATAGTCAAAGTTTTAAAACATGAGGGGAAGACGTCTAAGATGCCTTCCCTGCTTTGTTTAGCAGAAGCATATCACTTTCACATGGGAAGGGAAATCAAACCAAAAGTAGACAAAAAAATTTGGAAGCAAAAATAAATAAATAAATAAAAAATATAACAAGAAGGATCAGATTAGAAGGCAAGAAATGTGGAAAAGGGATAAATATAGTTGCAAGTACAGAAAACTCCTGGAACAACCTCATGTCGATCAGGATCTGGTACATAATTGGTTAGGGAGAGGTGAATTTAAACCAAAAAAAGTTAATATTGGCAGTCCAGGAATATGGATAATGTATAGAGTTGTTTACAAAGTTCAGTGAATATTTGGGAGAAACAGATAAATGTGGGTTCTGTAAATCAGAACAGGAAACAGTCACACATCTTGTTACTGGGTGTAATACACTAAAGGAAGAGGGTCTGTATACTGCAAGGCATAATAATATGGCAAGACTGTTGCATTGTGTATTGTGCAAATGTTACAATATTGAAGTAGCTGAGAAACATTGGAAACATGAGCCACAAAACTTTATAGAGAATGATAAGTTTATATCACATAGAAACACCCATTACCAACAGTTCAGGAAATAGATGTGAGAAAAACAGATATAGTAGTTCATGAAAAGAAAACAAAAGTAGCACTGATCACTGAAATTGCTACCCCCACTGATTACAGTGTCTTACGTACAGAGAGCCCAAAGTCATAGAATACCAGTATTTGCAGGCAGAAACGAGGGCAATGTGGAAAAAGGCTAATCAGACAGTTCCAATAGTAGTAGTAGCAATGGGGCTTATAAAAAGGAGTTTACAGGCATTGACCTGAGCTACCTTAATGTGATCATGCTTTGGATTGGGGATGTCAGTTAAATTGGGATGTCCACCATCAGGGTTCTCCCAGAAAGAGGCACTGTGGGTAACAAGGGCATGAGCCAATATGATGAAGCCATGGAATGAGAGGCATAGACCACCCTTGACAAAGCAAGTAGGACTCTTCAGCATGTTGTCCCATGCTGATACATACAGATCCCCCAAAATGATACTACCTGTTTTCCCAATTGTTGAAGCCAGTTATCTTTTATTTGTACCTAGGCATCATTTGTGGAGAAGAAAGGATTCCACTTAGGATGAAATCATTGCCTGCAATTGGAAGAAGCAGAGAGAGTTGTGACATGTCCCTCTGCATATTCCTCATGGTCTCGCTTCCCAAATCACTCACTCCAGCATGGACAACTACCTTGATGAAGTCATATTTGTTAAGTGAAAGAGTCATAAGGGGCCTTGGGATATCAGAGATCCTGGCACCTGAAAAGCAACTTTGGCTAAATTAGAGGAAAATCAGTGTGCCTATATAGTTACTGTTCACTAAAAACATATTTTACTTGTAGAGTGGTCTGGTGTAAGAGATTTGAGATAACTTAATTCTCCGTGACTCTTTTTTGATGTGCCTGAAAGTGATGTGGTGCTGGATTTTTATGAGGACCTAGTCTTCATTGGTCTAAGAGGCTTCGTAAATGATATTTTTAACAGCCACAGTATAAGACGTTTAGTGAAGGGTGATGTAGAATTTGGTGCTTGTGTATGTTGCTTACAGTCTGTTTTTTGTGGTCTCTGTATTCGTTAAGTAATTGCAACACTTGCAAACAGAATTTCTTGTGCTGGGTACGAGTTCATTATTCATGAACATATGGAAGTTACTGGACTGCCTAATGATAACAAGTGCTATGAGGCTGGCAACAGAAAGGAAGCAGAAGGTGCTATTAATCAATGCTAGGAGCCTCGAAAAAAACTGTACTCCCTACAAGTACTTGTCCCCTTGAAGGATTTACACATCTGCATAGTGACCGAGACATGGTTTAGATCATTGGAGAGAATTGCAGCTGTTCAGGGCTATAATACCTTCCACACACTTTGACCACCTACTATGTAGGAGGGAAGAAAGTTGAAGGTGTCGCAATATTTATGTGGCTGAGTCTTACATTAAAGGTGATTAAACAGCATATTGCATTAGAAGTTCTTCATGTCCAACTCACCATCACTAACGTTCCTTACCATATTATAACCAGTTATAGAACTCCTATGACAAAAGATAGCCACAACATCTCCTTGCAAAAATTAGAGTCACTCAGCATCATCCTTCAGATGAGATGTTAAAGCAGGGTCCCATCTGCTTGAGTTGTTTTTTAGCTTTAGTCCTTTATTTAATACAACATAAAACATTACTTATATATTTACAAAATGTGCATGTTTGCAGGCACATGTGTAGACATTTCTATTTTTTTTTACTATTTATCATCTTCATTTTTATTCTTCCATAATTGACCCTCCATTCCTTCTATCACAACCATAATCTATTTTTTCACAATATATTACCAAAATCCATTTCCCATTAAATAGAATTTCATTCACTCTTTCATTCCAAATAACACATATTACATAAAATTATCTATGTATATTTCGACCTTGTTATAACCTCATCAGCACAGCACAAGCAGAGTGTTTAACTAAGCATAAGAAACACAGGGCTGTTATACCCAGCTGATGTCCATTACCATTAGGGTGATTGCAAAATATCCCAACTAATAAACTAAAACGAGGTCATAACAAGGCCAAAATATACATATCCACAGCTAATGAGGTTTGGCTTTATTGGCCTGAAATTTTCCATTGAAACGACTTAAAAAGAAATAAGTCATGGGCATTCAGAACAGCCATATAGATGAAACACCTGATGTTCATAAGGGTCATTTGCATATATCCCATGTGCCTCTGATACAAGAGGTTTGAGAGGTCACTCAGTGGAAATATTAGAAAAGACTGACTTTCCTGAGCTTTAAAACTCACATTTACCAAACTGTCACATACATAATATCGGTTTATTACAGTATCATTTTTGTTCTTATTCTCACAGTTGGTATTCTCTTTTTTTGGCTGCTGTCATGGCTGCATATGTTTTAGTTACTGCATTATCTGCTGCCACAAGACCAGACCCTTTCTTAGTTTGTTACTGCTTTCTTCTTTTACTTCCTGTCACTGCTGCATAAGTTGTAACTGCTGCATTCCTCTGTCGTCTCATCACCTTGTTCCTTACCCACATTACCATCCTCAGCACTTCTGAAAAACATACCTACATTCTCACCCCATGAAAAAGCAATACCATCATTTAGATCATCCTGCTTGATTAATTTTAACAGAACATCATCTGCACACCCTCCTGTTGTCAGTTCTGCTACTTGTACCACTGTAACAGACTAACTTACTTCCTTCTCCATGGAGACAATTAAACACTGCTCATTTACAACATCCACCACACAAGAATATTTACTTATATTTTGAAGATCCATATTGAACACATTTTTCTTCAAATTCTCACTTTCTACCTCAAAACTTTCCATGGCTTTTTCTCCTTTTCCATGCTGCTGCTTCCCTTGCACCTCTTTCTTGCTGTTGTAGGAGCCCTCTGGCACTATCTAGTATCTTCAAAGAGTAGGAGTTCCTTTCTTAAAATCACAAAATACAATATATACATTCTATATACAAAATTCGCAAATTATTTTACAATTATTTACAAATATTTTCAAATGATTCATGCATTTGGTTTAGACTTTCAAATCCCCCCACGCTTTCTTCCATAACCAAAATCATATTTTTTTTTCAAAATTTCTGACAATACCCATTTTCCATTATATTTCATCTTAGTCATTCCTTCATACCATATAATCCATATTGTACAAAATGTATAATCTAATTGATCTATATCCTTTTGTCTCATATTTTGATAATATGCATATTCTCTTATATCCACATGTATGCAATTAACATTTTTTCATTCCTTTGTCACATATTTCTGTCTGTAAATGGTTCACTCTATTACAGTTCAAAAAAACATGTTCAACAGTTTCTAGTTCCCTATAATGTATACAAATTCTATCATTTATTGATTTATATGGCATTTTTACCTTTACTGGTAACTTATTTATAGATAACCTCCATAAAAATCTGACCATTCTATATATTTTTTTCACATCTTTTCATTCTTGCTTTTACCTCTTTTACTTTTTATCTTCTATCTATTTCCAAGGATACACATAAAATGTTCCCATTATATTTTCATATCATATTTTTCTATTCTTCTTTACATTTCCTAAATCAATCATCCATAGTGATATTTTTTCTTGATATAATTTCATTTCAATACAAATTATCCCTTTACTTCTTTTTAAACCTTTAAGCTTTTCATATATTGACTTATATTTTCCCCTGTAATCTTTATTAATAAAGTTCCTTTTTCTTGTATACTCATTAATACTTTATATAAATTTAATGAATATATATATATATATATATATATATATATATATATATATATATATATATATATATACACAGTTGGGTTTACTAGTCAAAGACTTCCTTCCTTTTTATTAACATACAAGATTCCTCTTTTAATAGGATTCAACCTAGATTCTCATATGAATGTGAATAACACATTCAGTAATTTTTTTCACATTGTGGTGGTATAAACACACTTGCCAGATGTGCTGTTTTGCCTAATGCCACAGAATTACTTAACTATAATTTTTTTCTTGCATGGAAGTTTAAAAGTTCTCCAAAATATACATGTACTTCTTATTTTATGTATCATGTCCTTCTGTTACGTGACTCTCTGTTGTTCACTGCCAAACTTTATTCCCAAAATTTCAAGTTGTTCATTAGTAAAGTGAATACCTTTTATTTTCCAGAAAATCATAGTCCTTTACTTTTTTCTTCATTAATACTTAGCCCTAACACCTTTAGTTCTTTGTTAAGTGTTTGAATAGCTATATCTACCCATTTTTTATTTTTCACAACTAGTACTAAATCATTCGCATAAGAGAACATCACTGGAATCTGAATTCATTCTGGCAAACAATATTTAGCTTCCTCTACTGTCCTATTTATATTAGAGACGAATGCATTCATAATTAATGCAAATAGTATACTGCTTGCTGGACACCCTTGCTTAATACCACTCTTTATTCCTATTGTCTCACTTAACCAACCATTTATCACTAGTCTCACTTTATTCTGTGTATAAACAGATTTTAACACATTGATTATTTTAGCACTTATGTTATAGTCTGCCAAGATGTCCCACAATGCTTCATGCTGGATCTTTTCAAATGCTTTACTTGCATCATAGACTAATATTTTCAATTGTTTCCCTATTTACTACATTGCCAACCAGTTCTCTTATTAACATTAATAGTACTTGACTTCCTTTTTCTTTTATTCCAAATATTTTATCAGTCAGTACTTTACTGACCTTACTTATTCTTTTTCTATTATTTTTATAAAGATCTTGTAATTCACATTATTTAATAGTAAGGGTCTCCACTTTTTATGACTGTTTTTTCTCTCTTTTCCATATAAATTGCATTACTCCTATACATACTCTTTTTTTCATTTTACACCTTTTCAAACCATTCATTCAATACCTTTAAAAATACTCCTTTTGCCAATATTGCATGCCCTTTTGCATTAAATATTCAAGTCCATCTAAACCTGTGGCCATTTCTACATTTACTTTTTTCAATACATCTTTAACTTCTGTCATTGTAATATTTTCTTCTATTCTCTTATTATCCTCATCAGTTAGATTTTTTTTAAGTTCAGTCCTTTTTTCTTATAGTGTCGCCTATTGAAAAGGTTTTAAGAATATGCCTTGTAACTGTGTCCATAATTTATTTTTGTATATCCGCTATATATCATTCCTTATTCCTTAACTCTTACTATTCTTATTTTTTCTTTAACCATTTTTACTTACATATGGTGCTACTTCTTCATTTCTTTCTTGTAAAAAATATCTTTGTTTAAATAACATTTTTTAAAAATGTTATTGATTAATTTCACATAGCATTCCTTCTTTTTCTAGAAACTTTTCCTTATTTTCTACTATACAGCTAAAGACTTGATTACTGATTCCTTTATATTTGTTACTATCTTGTATTCTTTTTATCCTTTGCCATTCTACTATTTCTTTTTTATATTTTTTCTTTTAGAACTGATGTATTATTTATTTATTTGACATTTGTTGACCAGGATAGTCCGACTGGGCTAGTGCCCTTTTTCAATGGAGGCTCAAGCAGAAAAGCTCCATAGTACAATTAAGCAAAAATTACAGAAAAAGATTTAATATACAAAAACAATACAATACAAATTACAGGGCTGTAGTATTTCCTTCTCTTGCTCATTTAGGTCTGATTCATTAATTCTTTTATACCTTTGCTTATTCTTATATAATCTATTCTTTCTTGAATTTCTATCCATATTACTGCATAATCTGAGAAACCTGTAATTTTAACTGCCTGATGTAATATATGTAAGCTTTCTGGTACTATAAAGTAATCAATTTTTGTCCTTAGATTATTCCTTCTGTGAGTCCAATGTTTGTTTTTCCGCAAAAATATTTTAAAGCTTTTAATCATATCAAAAATAACATTTACATCTGTCCCTTCTTTTTACCTGTGTCTTTGATCACAATTAAAGTCCCCCACTACTATTACTTGCATACCTATACTCACATAATCAAGTATTTTCTTAAACATGATCTCTCTTTGTTTTTGTATAGTGCATGCATAGATTGTAATTATCCTATATATTTGATTCTTCCAGCTTATTTCTAATGTTAGCATTCTTCCTAATACTACTGATATATAATCTAGAATCTCTATACACTCTTTACATAGAATTGCTACCCCTGAACATTTTTTATTGCCTAGTTTACATATATCTTTGCATTCCCATAGCCCATTAACTTGCATTTTTTCATCTTCTTTTGCTATTTTTATATCTATTAGTACTGTGATGTCTATATCTAGCATTTTACACCATTCCAAAATTCCTAGCCTTCGTTTAACATTTTTTAAACTATTTACATCAATGGCTAGGATTTTCACTTTGTGAATTGGTGTTTCTTACTTTTATCCTTTCCCTTTCTTTTTCCTTCTATACCTATATTTTTGAATTTGTGTTTTCTGTTGTTCATGCTGGAAGACGGGAAGTATAATGCAAAATTGTGTTCCCATACTCTACGAAAAGAGTAAAGGAAGTCCACTGATATCTTGGCCAATTTTCTCTCTGGTAGTATAAATGCCACCTCAAGACTCACATGAAAACAGGCTACTAGTCAAGTGGAACTGACTCAATCAAGAAAGGATAAATGAAGAAATAAAAAAAAAAAAAAAAAATTAAACTCAATACTATTTTTCTGAGTCACTTTAGGTCTCCAACTATGTACTGGGAAACCTACACTTGCACTAGTGTGCAAGCACAGACATTCCTGGACTTTAATACAAATGCACTAGAACAACTGGTGAGAGTACTCACTAGGGGGAATAACATCCATGACCATATCCTTACTAATATGGGTGGGTCATGCTCAGCCCCTTGTGCATCATCTTCAATCATCAGGACAGACCATAAAATTGTTTTCCTTGAAATTAAACTGAAACCTATCATCCAAGTAGCCCCTGGAATATTTAGAATCTTCTCCAAGGCAAACTGCCTACTTTTAAGCAATTATGTGGCAGACCTGATAAAATCTGCCAAGTATGCAAAATCGTAAAGCACTAATTTATGCCAGGATGTCAACAACTGCCTAGAAACAGCTGAACCTGAATAAAACAAGCCTAGGTCTAATCCCCAAAACAAACCTCATTGGTAGAACAAGCTTTACAATTACAGGTAGAGTAACTAACAGCAGGCTAGATCCATCATAATAAAAATAAATAAGCAACTTAGAAATTAAATCCACCAAAACCAAGTTTGATGCAAAAATAGCCGCCCAAGAAAAGGACAACCATAAAGACTTCTACAGTTATGTTTACAACCTCTGAAGCACCACACAGCAATGTGCTGAGTTGGTTTGGAATGGCACCACCTACACTGAAGCTGAAGACGCAGCAAACCTACTAGCTGATAAATTCAGCTCCAAGTTCACCCCTCTTTCACTTCATATTATCTCGTAAGCAATTCCAATATCTGAAAATCTCCTGCCTTCAGACAAGACCAAGTCCTGAAAGCATTGTCAAAAGCCAGGAATACTGCAGTGGGGGCTGTGGCAATATCCCAGAATGTATCAACATGAAGCACAGATTTTCTGTGCCCCTAACAATGCTGTTCATCTTCCGCCTACTCCTAGGCTTTATACCCAATGAATAGAGAACAGCAATTCTCATACCCCTTCTCAAGGTTGGGTCTTCCACTGTCCCAGGTAATCACTGACCTATAAGTTTCACCAGCCTCATTTGTAAGACTTTGGAAAGACTAATCATGGAATTAATCAATAAGGACATAGGGAATCTCCAAACACTGAACAAATCACAGTTTGGGTTCATTAAAGGTATGTTACTCAGCCTAATAAACTTCTTCAAAAAAGTCACCAAAGTAATGGATGAGGACAAAATGGTCTATACCACCTGGCTAGACCTGGCCAAAACATTTGACACAATCCCTCACTTAGGCATAGTGGAGAAGCTTACCCAAATATAGGAATAAACTACTGTATCACTGGCTGGATTGTCAATGGGCTTACAGATAGGACTCAGGAGTTTAAGATAGGGGTAGCTACCTTCACAAAAAAATCAGCCACCAGTGGAGTCCCACAGGGTTCAGTCTGGGACTTCGCCTGTTTGGCATACACTTCTCAGAGGTAAAGACAAACAGCAAGGGTCTCTAACTGGCAAAGTTTGCAAATGACTGCAAGTAGAGAGCAATCACTAAATCCCCCCAAAAAACTCATCCATTCTGCAGAGCCACAGAATAAAGCTATATACCAAAAAGTGCATTATTGTATCCTTTCAGAAATCTGCTACTCCGAGAAACTTCCACATTGACGATATGCCTTAATGAGTCAAGCCTGTAGTTCAGGATTTGTGAACATGCATGGATAGTGACCTAACATTTGACCAACATGTGTCCACAGTGGTAAGAACATCCTTCAATTAGCATAGCTTATAAGCAAAGGGATAGTTTCCAAGTCCCTGGATGTCATTGCCTTCCTTTACTCTGCTCTCATCAGACTGATCATTAAGAATAATGCTCCCTTTGGCATTTATCTGGTCAGGTATATGCAAAAGCTTGAATGCCCACAGACACTCCTCATACAGAGAGTACAAGGCCTAAAATATATGTCCTACATAGACCACCTTCAAGCACTGCCACTGTATTTCATTTCCTATACTCTGCTGAGAGGGGACCTACATCTGCCTTATAAGACTTCTTCTTAACAAATTTTGATGAGCCTACTATACATCTGCAAGTCCAGTGGTAACAGAAATGCTCATTCCAGGGACCTAACCTTTTCTGCAACTTAAACAGAACAGCTTGAAAAGACATATACATTTCTCGGAGGTTACCATTACGCTGAAACAAACTCTCCATCCACATAAACTAAAGTTAATTCCAGTCCCTATTCAAGTGTAACCTGGATCCATGGTTTGAAATGAGGAACTTTTCCTTATGACTGCCTTATGTACTACTTAGGTTCATAGGTTCATAGATTAGTACTAGGCTAACTGCCCTTGCGAGCCATTTTAAGCCTAGCCAGTTATCCCTTGAGAGACTCAAACCCTGTACCTTGTGTTTGTAAGGCAAACACCTTAACCAGGGATAAAGGCAGTGCCTAAATGCTCTTTCTACAATATGGCCCATATTTATACTCAGTGGTATTACCCCAGAAGCAATCACTTACCCAGAGTTAATCACGATCCTGTGGGTAGTATATAAACATAGAATTGGTAATTGGGGAAGGGTGACTTTAACTAATGGGAAAATCAGCCAGACTTAAATGGCTGACAAGGACAGTTAGCCTAGTATAAATCTATGAACAATCAGGCTGACCTTCCATTTTGGTGCAGAGATTTTGGGAAGTAATTAGGATTATACACAGTAATATATGTAGTTAATACGATAGCTAATGGGTTATGCTGTGGAGGAATGTAGCTTTGTAGGTTTTCTCATAGAGGGTTTACACTAAGTTATTATGTAAACTAAATGTGGTAAATTATTTGCTGAATAAATCATTTCAGCTGATATAATATTTTAGTACAAACAAGGTGAGCTCATATATGGACATGCACAGCTTTATCCCCTCAACAGAATGTTTTATTAACTTTTTCTCAGCAAAGTGTTTACAAACAAATACAAATAAACTGGATTCCACAGGGCTGAACACAGACTAGCATGCTACAGTGTCCATGCCACATCCTAACTTTGGAAATCTATAAACTGATTTCACCTCCTCTTACCTCATTTACTGAGACTGGTAAAGTAATTCAACAAAAGCTCAATGATCTCAGGCACAATTACAGTAACATTATAGCAATAAATAAGAAATTAGCTCAATAAAATGTGCTAAGCAAAATTACCTCTCTAGCTATCATTTAGGAATGTAAGGGGGATGAAATTCAAACACACCAGGCAATTATACCACTAAACAGTGTATTTCCAACACATTTTTAAAGGAAATAGCCATTCTAGTAAACAAAGTGCAACATATTTTTCTGTAAGAATATTATCAGTCAGTTACACATATAAGTCATAGACTAGCAGCAGGTCAAAATACCCTGGTGGATTTTTTTATCTGTTCCGCTAAATGATACTATTTTTATTTCAATACTTGTCACTAAACATTGCTATAGGCCAGACATTGTTCTAAATTGCCATTCCCTAGTGTGCTGGTCATTCTCACTCTTTGTTGACCATTTAGGGAAGTAAAATAAGGCTGTATCAGCATATTTTATGATTGCAGCCTGGAGGCAGTAATTACATGTTATTGATAAAGCAAATAAAAAGTAAGAGACCCAGGACAGACCCTTATGAGTGCCTTGTCATGACAACTATAATTTTTAAGTTGGTTACTTGCCAGTTTGTCCTTTGTGTCCTGACAGCAGGTACTCTTTGAAACAGCTCAGCAAGGAATAGGTCACTGCCATGCTATGTACACACTTTGGAAGTAATCGAATGCAAACTGTCTCAAAAGTTGTTGAATAGTGTAGAAAGATATCCAAGTGGAATATCCAATATCTATCGTCTTTAGTATGTCTACACAGAATGTGGCCTCTCATCACTCCCAAGGAAATGCTTGCTATTTGGCCAGTGTGAACTCCATCCTGTAAATCTACTAAAGTATTTTTTTCTTGTTTCAGGTAAGGTACTATCTGAGTATAGAAGACTCTTTCTAGAAGTTTGTTTAGGAGTGGAAAAGGTCGAAATTTAGTAAGGCTGGTATACACAAATGTTCCCCAACCTTTGGGATTGGATGTACAATTGCTTCTATCTATAACATGAAGAGAAATCCCTCAGTATTGAATCTATAGCTTTATAAGTTCATTTGTCAACCTTATGACCTACCAGACTTCAAGAAAATTGATTGACTTAATCTCATATTGATATTATCTATTTACTAATCTAGTTCTGTCTCCCCCTGTGGTGCAGTGCATGCATAACTTTAAACTAGAACCATATCACACATTGCATTATAGGCCAGGCAAATGTCTCCTATTAGCTGTAAAAAAATTAAGATAATGACAATTTTTGGATCCTTTCTGAAAAGTTCACGTTTTCGAGCCTTATATGTTTTATAGTAAGGCAAAATTATACATTTTAGGTTATTTTAGGTGTTTTACTTAAAGGCTACAAAATGCAGCATTATGTTTACTTTTTATGTTTTTATTCATTTTGGCAACTGAGAAAATCTAACTGAGCACAGATCTACATAATTTCAATCAAAATATTAATGCAGGAGAGTAAACTGGGGAGAAACGTTCTAATACAGTTAAAGTACAAACTATTGATAAAAGCACACTAAAGAAATGCTGCCATACAATCAAAGTGCATACAAAAGATACAACGAATATCACATACTGTTACAGTCCACAATTACTGAGATTATTAATGTATAGTACTTTGGGTTTATTTCAGCATAAATGCATTAGGAAAGCAGAACATTTAAGATATTCAGTAATGAGTTAGGTCATTGTGAGACATGATGTCCCCAGAGTAAGTAGACATGTCTTTTGGAATTAGAAGAATGACAGTATGTTTTTCTGAATTCGGTTGATACACATAAGTTAAAGTATAAATAGTCACTCTTTGTCCCCAAATACTTAATAATGGTGTCCTTTTATGATCTATTTACATTATAACCATAATTTATGTCTTTTTTACCAAGTTTCACAATGCACCATTTAATGACATTAACAGCAAAGTCATTCCTGCTTCACTAGGTATGTATATTTGTGGACCATCATGGAGAACTCAGCTATTCATTATCTTGTAGATAAAAAAATAAATAAAAGGTAATCAACATCTATTAAAGCATTTTGGTTAAATACTGGTGCATTTTATTTCTGACTACCATTGGCATGACTGTGAGGTATGCTGGAGCTTTTAAAGCTGCTAGTGGTTTTCAAATATAGTATCTTGGTGACTGTGTGAGGTCCACTTAGTTTTACAGCAGAGAGGTTAATCTGTTAGAACCTTACTATAAAAATTGTGTTGTTATTCTTACACATGAACACCACAATAAAAGGTTTACCTTTGTCTTGTTTTTCAGAACATAATCAGAGTCATAATAAAGTGATGTAATTATTCCTTAGTTTTCCTATGTCTTCAGAAAGGCTACTCTACTCATTTAATGGATTGTAATACCTGATAACTTTGTCTGTACCACCATGTATGCCCTTTAGTATCATGATCACCCATAGTGAGATAGATATAAGATATGTGGAAATGTAATTCCCCTGCTTTGATGAGGCAGACAAATGGTAGACTAATATTCCATACTGAGAGCACAACAGCAAAATACAAAGAAACCACACCAGGCAGGCCTTCTTCTCAGTATAAAAGGTGAAAAATAACATAAATTGTTTTATAATGGCTGCTATGGAGGTATGCAATTTTATACACTAGTTGTAAAAGCAAACTTACAAGTAAACATAACAATCACTTTCAAATGCATGCAATCCAGTCACTCCTGCCTTAGGTCTAAACCAATAGTAACCATTTAAGCCACATCAAGTAACCATGTCAGACCTGTCTATCTGCCTGTCTGTCTGTCTATCTGCCTTATCATACTACATGACAAAAGATACTTAAACCACTGCACCTTTATTCACACTCTAAGTTCAGTTAATGTTCTCTTTCTCCTTTCATTAAGCAATCATCTATCATCTATCATTTATACCATTTATCTCTGCAATATTGTTATACCAATATTTGATAAACTACGACTTCTCTTCCACTATTTTTAACGCCCTTCAGTAACATCAAAAAAATATTCCTATACCTTAATCTTCGATTAAGCATATGCTCAGGTCAAAGCTTAATCCTTAACTACTCCTCTTACACTATTAACTTTTTTCCATAACTGTTAACCGTTTATGGCAACAAAAGCTACTTCCAACCCTTTCAAATTTTAACTTACTTAGTTTTACTTGGTAGCTGAGGCTAATAAACCCAATGTAATTTATCCCACTAATTAACCTTTATAACCTTAGAAGGCAGCTGAGGCTATACCTTTTATATTCCCCCTGTTTTACCTTAATTTCCTTGGCAGGAAAATGAAGCTTTTCCTTTTCTAGATTCACTTTACTCCTCATTATGACTTCATAGTCTCATGTTACAGCTGTGGCTGTATCTTCCCTCTTCAAATTGTAACTCAATACAGGAAGTCACATCTGGTATTGGCTAAAGCCCAATAGCACCTGTTCCAAGTACTCTGGAAAAATGTTGTCTCCATTTCATATTTACTACAAGCTAAATCCATCTTACTAGCTACATTTCTTTTTCCTTGCTCAGATGCACTATACCCCATCATTATCTTTTCGCTCTCAGCACTCTTATGTGCATCTTCAAAATGTTTATTCTTATTTTTCTTTTAATCCTTACAATATCAATTGCTTGTTTACCTGTTCATCTCTCCTAAAGTTAAAGGGCTTAGAATTGCCTCCATCAGTATATGTAGCATCTGTAATAAATGTGCTGACTTTGAAAGTTTGTTTCTCGTTAACAAAGCTGATGCTGTTGGCAGCACTGAACTCTGGCTAAAACTGTAGGACATCATGTTATACTCTATCCAGACCACGGATAATTTATGTTAAAGTCAGAGACTGGGACCATGCATAGGTGGTGGAATATGTTACATTACTACTGGACTGATTTCATCCTCTCCCACAATCTCTGTCTTACAGTCTTCAAATGGGCAGGCTGTGAATACTTCTTAGGTAATGTTGTTAGACTAAGAGTTCCTGTACTATATCAGCCCCATCCTCATACACAAAATGCAGAGAATGAAATGCTTGCATCCTTACTGTGTAATTTTACCCATGAGAATTATTCATTGCTGGAGGCTTTCGACCTTCAGTGGCAGCCTAATGCTAAATTTCTTCCCTTTTCCACCAGCTTGTAAAAGGTCTTACTCATGCTAATGCTATAACTGGAAATCATAACTTACTAGACAGGTGTACCTACCCATTAGCAAGGTTCACAACCCCTCCAGTGGACTCCCCCTATTTCAGTAACCACTATCTAGCATTGGTTCCTATTGACCAGTTTGGCCCACTATCTCCTCTTGCCCTAGCTGTTGCCGAAATCTGCAAATTGTCAGCTCCAGGATCTTAAACCTGTGACCAGCTCTGTAGCCAACTGCATGGATATAGAAAGAGATATAGTTCCAATACAGCTCTGATCTTTCTTACTGATGCATTAGACCCAGAAAGACTTGCTGGGACTGTACTTAGTGGCCTTTCAAAGGCCTTTGATCAAGCAGGCCATTCTCTCCTGATTAAAGAACTCTGACTTTATGACCTGTGTCCGAGTGTATTAAACTGGTTCTGTGATTATCTGTTAGAATGCTCTTTGAATTTGTTGTACCTGCAGCACAGCCCTCTCGCTGCCCTGTATTACCTGATGTACCTTAAGGCTCCATCCCTACACTTTGCGATTTTACATCAGATGTGAAAAACACAAGAAACAACAATCACATTAATTTACCTGTTGCCAAGAATCTGATTAAGATCAAAAGTTTCAAATATAGGGCCAGTAAGATATGGAACTCACTCCTGCTAGTAATAAGACAATTCACTACCTAAATGTAAGGACTGTTTAGATAGTTGGTTTACAAATGGTGTGTATAAAGTGTGTTCTTCTCTACTGTAGATTGAACTCACCTGCTTAGGATAATTCCACAGGGTTTGCATACAATGAACATGTATTATATTGAGCACTACTAAATATTATCTTATAGCAAGTTGTGTGAGGATTTGCATATTACTGCTCCTTGTACATTAACCTATACTACAATTTGTTTGTGTTTGTATTCAGAACATCTTCAAAGCTCCTTTTGTTTATTTATGTAAGTAACTAGGTTGCAACTGAAAAGAGGCCTTAGAGGTCCAGATCATCTATCTGCTAAATAATTAAAATAAATAAATAAGAAAATAACAGTTTTCTAAATTACATGGACAAAATACAGTTAGAATAAACTTGTGAGAATAAACATGACCTACATGTGCATGAGCACGCGCACACACACGCGCGCGCACACACACACACACACACACACACACACACACACACACACACACACACACACACACACACTCAAACACACTCACTTAACAACTGGCTAAAATACTATAAACTTCTTTTCTAACTCACTAAAACAAAAGCTATGCTTTTTCATACACAACAGAAACTTGCTAGAGTTCCTTCAAAACTCGATGTCAAAGCCTAGAATAACATCCCACTTGAAACTTCTTCTGTCTTAAAATATCTTGCATCTGCATAGACATATCACTTAACTTCCAATGCACACACATTTCTCCCTACCTATCCAGACTTGCTAGAAGTTATATAGGCTTATAGGTTCATAGGTGTGTACTAGGCTAATGGCCCTGGTACCTTTACAAGCCTAGCCCATAGGATTACCCTGGCATCGTGCCACCCGACATTAGTTCCCAGTGCCTCTGTCGAGTACAGCCACTGGAGTGATCCCCGGGGTGAATTTTCTATTTCCCATCCACTGATCAAGATTTCTCTTGAAGAGGGCCGGTGAGGTGCTCTGCTTGACATGTATGGGAAGTCTATTCTATAGCATGGGTAGTCTCTGGGTTATGAACCCGTCCCTCCAGCATGTTCTGTTAATTGTAGTAATGAGGATGAGGTCTCTGGAGCATAATATAAGTAAAGAAATTTAAAATAAAATATATCAATTCATTATTAACTCTCCCTCTTAACAGCAGCACTGTTATCACTCTAAATAAAATCAAATGGTTACCCATAAAGCACTGTGTCAATCTGTTATAAGATTTACATCTCTTCAAGCTCATCTGTCTTGAAATGTATTCCCCTCTGGAGGCAGAGCTCACCTCTATAACCTCCTTCTACAAAATGCAAAAACAAACCAGCCAAACTGCATTTCACCAATGGCAACTGAGGTGACAAAACAGCAGATTTATTAAAATAAGTACGACTTTACCAGGAAATATTAGCGCGTTTGTCTTACAGTTAAGACTTCTTCAGATATATACAACAGAACAAGTACTCAGCTTAAAAAAAAAACAGTAAAGTCACATGATACAGAACACAATGAACTAATAAGAAGAAAAGGAGAGGCAAAGCAATTTAAAGTGACAGGCAGTAAATGCAAAGGAATTACACAGAAAACCTGCACAAACCAAGAAACTGACATAAAGTGTAAGAAAACTGAAATAGAAATGTTTTAAATAATTCTTAAAAATGATAAAAAACAAATATTCAAGATTAATCAAAATATTTCAGAATATATCACTATCTGTCCAGTGCTCTCCTTTTTAGAAACACTTGATACTAATAACATCATTCAAATCCAGTGGCAGAGATGCATTTAAAAATATCTGCCACCATAGCTCCCTCTCGTCCAACAATAGGGACCAAGGGCCACCCCTAGGTTCTGGTCTCACCTATTCCAAGACCCAAAAATGAATTTATACTCTGGAAATAATGTAATGTGTCTAAAAAGGGCATTGGTTTCCTTACGTTTCTTGATGTCATAAAGGTGCTCATGGATACGCTGTTTTAACTTTCTCTTAGTCTTGCCAACATAAAAAGCAGGGTGAGACCCACATCTTGCAATGTAGACCACACCACTTGACTGGCAATTGAATTTCCCTTTGATAAATAAAGTTTTATCATTGATCTGAATACAGTCACTGACCAATATGTGACTGCACTGGCCACATGCACCACCTTTGACCATATTGCCAGACATAGACTTACAGCTACTGATATTGGAACTGTCAAGATAGTTTTTAATAGTACGTCCTCTCTTGTATACAATCTTTGGCCAGGCCTCCAGTTTCTCCAACAATTCCTGATCCTGTGTAATGTAAGTCCAGTTTTTGTAAACAATAGACTCAATATATTTACTCTCACTGTTGAAAGTGGTGACCAAAGGATTATTAAATTCAAGCAAATCATCTTTCTCAAGTAAGCCATCCACCAACATGTCCCCATGGGGGGGAACCACATACATCCTGACTGGGCATCAAAAGGAGGATGTAAACACCTTTCCATCTCTTGTCCATCACTTCGGCCATGACAGAATCAATAGGATCCAAGGGATATCCCTTGTTGACAAACATGTCCTTCAATGTATCACATTCTTCCACAAACTCACTCCATAAAGTAACCATCCTGGCTGCTCTAACCAGTTGGCCCTTGACCACGCCACATTTCAGGTCTATATTACATCATCGACCGCTTAGGTTGTCAAACGCCTGAACGTCGACACCTAAATGTCCACAACTTAAAATCATGAATGGCCATTTTCACACAGAGAAACAATGCCGTTGGCCAAAGTGAAAAACTAATTTTAAACAGAAATCAAGTAGGGGGCTTCACCCCCCACACCCCACAATGTGGAGGGTTGTGCCCCCCCCAATAAAATATACCAACTTCGAGATTGCTCTACATTGTAAACAGGGAAAAATCCATGAAATGGCCAAACGACTTGCTTCCCTGTGTGGAAATGGCTGTTCACAATTTTAAGTCGTTAATGTTTAGGTGTCGATGATTAGGCATTCGATAACCTAAGCAGGTGACTATTTAATATAGACCCCACATTTCTGTAGAGGTGGTTGCTGTTATAATGAAGTAAGCTGTTGGAATAGGTAGGTCTGCAATACATTTTAGAAGAAATGGAAAGCCTGTCGCAGTCAAAAGTTAAGGAGTAGTCAAGATAATTGATCTCACCAAGACGCACAGTGTGAGTAAAAAACAAAAAAAAGATTTGGTGTTCATAGGTTCATAGGTTCATAGGTTCATAGGTTTATACTAGGCTAACTGCCCTAGGGCATTTATAAGCCTAGCCCAAAGTTATGTGGCTTACGCCGCCCCTTATGTTAGAAATACTGTGCCCATTAGTTTGTTGTGCCTCTGTCCAGTAGTGACACAGAGATGATTCCCGGGGTAAACCTACGATCTCCCATCCACCGGTCAAGATTTCTCTTGAACAGAGTCAGCGAGGTGCTCTGCCTCACATGGACTGGGATTTTATTCCACAGCATGGGGAGTCTCTGGGTGATAAATCTATCCCTCCAGCATGTCCTATTTATATCCGTGCTAAGGTTTAAGTCTCTTGCTCTAGTGGTTTTGGTGGATTTGGATTTTTTGAGGTGGAGCATGTCCATTAATTCCGGGTTGGTCATGGCCTTGTATGTCAAGCACAGGTCACCTCTGAGCAGACGGTATGCAACTGAATAGAGTTGGAGTTTCTTCAGTCTGGCAGCATATGACAGGTTTTGGAGTCCCTTTATCCTTTTGGTGAGAAACTTTTGGGGTCTCTCCAATTGCTGCAGGTATCGGGTGAGATACATCCCGAATGGGACATTGTACTCGATCATTGGTCTGATAAGTGAAGAGTACAGGGGAACAATGACCTCACTTGATCTGGATGTGAATCCCTTCATGATCAGGTGGGCAACGTAGAAGGTCTTTCGAACCACTTTAGCAACGTGAGCGTCAAACGAGAGGCCACTGTCAACCTGGGTCCCCAGGTCCTTGATAACCTCTTCTGTGCTTACTGGGTTGCCACCTATATGGTAGCTTGGGGTTACCTTGTTTTTCCCGAAGGGTATGACTATACACTTTTTTGCGTTTAACTTCAGGCCATGGCTCTGGCACCAGCTATCAGTTTCCGTGAGACCCCTCTGAAGGATGTCTGTGTCCGATGTACTATCCACTATGGCACCCAGTTTGCAGTCATCCACAAACTTTGTCAGCCATAGTCCTCCTATGTTTGCCTGTACTTCTGAGAAGTAGATGCCGAACAATAGGGGGCCAAGGACTGAGCCCTGTGGGACTCCACTTGTAACCGGCTTGGAGTTTGACATGACTCCAGCAACTCTAACCCTGTGGGTTCTGTCCTTTAGCCAGTTTGCAACCCATCTTGTGACATATGGGTTTACATTTAAGCTGGTAAGTTTCTCTATAATACCAGAGTGGGGTATTGTGTCGAAAGCTTTTGCAAGGTCAAGGCAGGCTGTATGGACTGCCTTTCCCTCATCAATGGCCTTGGTGACTGTTTCGAAGAAGTCGACCAAGTTCAAAAGGCAAGATCTGCCCTTGACAAAGCCAAACTGGGTTGGGTCCAAGGTCTGCAAGTCCCCTATGTCCTTGTTTATGAGTTCCATTATGATCCTCTCCATAGCTTTGCAGACCAGGCTTGTTAAGCTTATGGGGTGGTAATTACCAGGGTCCGTAGAGGCACCGCCTTTGTGGAGTGGGACCACAGTTGCCGTACGCCACTCCTTGGGCACATATCCTGTGGTGAGGCTAAGATTAAACAGTTGCCTTATGTGCGGGTTTAGTTCTTCATTGAGTTCATGTAGCACACAGCCGGGGACCCCATCCGGTCCCATTGATGCTGTGTTTTTAGCTTTAGAGAGAGCAGCTTTCACCTGCGCATTTGAGATGTCTGGGAGGCTACTCTCAGTTGGGATAGTTATCTCTCCTTTTGGGGAGAAGGGGGTGAAGTTTGCGCTGAACCTGTCTGCCAGTATGTTGGCAATGTCTGTGGGTTCAGTGATTTTTGTATCATTTTGGACTAATTCTGAGCATATCTGGGAGTTTCCACCCAGGTTTCTGACATAGCTGAAGAAGGCCTTATGATTGTCTTTTGAATCTATGGCAATTTTTCTCTCAAAGTTGGCCTTGGATGATTTTATGAGGGATCGTAGTTTCTTGCTAGTGCTGATCAAAGATGCCTTCCCTTTTTGGGATTTTGCTCTATCATGTAATAGCTTTATCCTCTTATTGTAAAGTTTGTTTATGGCTGGGGTCCACCAGACTGGACGTTTGCCCTTGGTGGAAAGAGTCTTGGTTTTATTTGGGATTGCCAGATCCATGCAGTCCTGAAGGTGTTCATAGAAGGCATTTGTAAGGGCTTCCGCAGCTTGGGTTGTGGTTTCCATTGGCTCGTGGGCCTTGAAGGATACCACACCTGTCTTGAGTAGAGTGAAGTTTGCTTTAGAGAAGTTCTTCACTGTGGTCTTTTTTGTTTGGGGTGGGGCGGGATGTGGATTTCTAGTGAGATTAGTTTATGATCTGATCTCACCAATGAGGGATATACTTCCGGTGTGGAGCATTTTGTCCCCATGTTTGTGATGATGAGATCTAGTATATTTTCTCCTCTTGTGGGGACGGTGACTAGTTGTTCCATGGCATTTGAATTTATGAACTCCAGGAACCTTTGGGCTAGAAAGTTTGGGCTTGAGTAATGTTCCCAGTCTATATTCGGGTAGTTGAAGTCACCCAATATGATGGTGTTTGGTGATACATTTATACCCTCCAGTGTCTTCAGGAAGGCTGTGTGGGTTTCCTGAGTTTGAGAGGGTGGCCTGTAGCATGCTACAAATTGTAGAGCAGTTTTGCCTATAGTTAATTGCACCTGGATGGTTTCCGATGCTTCGTGCATAGCCACCAACCTGGAGGTGTGGGTATCCTTGATGAATATGGATACACCCCCTCCTTTTGTGGTGTGGTCCGGGTTTTGGGGCCGGAACGCATGATATAAGATGAAACCTGATAGTGCCGGGGTGCTCTCAGGAGCCTTGAACCAGGTTTCAGTCACAGCACAGACATCGATGTTCTCCCTACTGAGAAGGGCCTCGAGTGTGTGCATTTTGAGATTTAGACTTCTGGCATTGAGCAGCATTACCCTTCACGTTTTTGTTTTCTAGGGTGGTAGGTTTAGAATTTGAGCCTTGCCTAAAAAAGGCACTATGGGGGTGGCAAGAGCCTTAGCCAATATCCGGAATCCCAGGGGTGACAGGTGCAAGCCGTCCCTTGCGAAGCAGCGTGGCTTGTCGAGCATGTCATCCCAGGCAGACAGGCACTGGATCCCCTTTGAATGACACCAGAAATTAAGCCAATTGTTAAACTGATCATCTTGTCACTATATTGTGGCATCATTCTTGGTGAAGGAAGGATACTGCTCAGGGTCAGGGTCATACCTGCCTGGGCTACATAATCAGAGAGCTCCTCTATGTCTCTTTTCATGTAGTCCAGGGAGGTACATCTCAGGTCGTTCACACCAGCATGGACAATGACTGTGTCATACTTGTACTTGCCGTGGGGTGACCTGAGTGCTTGTGTTATGTGGCGGATTCTAGCGCCCGATAGGCAGCTTACCGTGACCTTCTCCTTGTTCAGCCTGGTGAGTGGGACGTCAGTGTGTCTGACTATGGAGTCACCTATGACAAGTATGTTTGGTGTTGTATTTGGCCTTAAGGGCAGTGACTGCTTTGCACACTGATTTCATTGTTTATGTGTTGTTTGTGTGGTGTATTGAGTTTGCAGTTGCTTGGGTGTCTGCTTTGGAGGCCTCTGCTGTTTAGGTAAATTTTTACTCAGAGCTCCGAGTATGTCTTAGTGTGTTTATGTGTTTGATTCAGTGGTGTGGTTGAGTTATGTGAGACTGGTATTGTGGTGTGTGTAGTTGCCTTCTCCTCCTGCCTGGTCTTGCCAGTCCTGAGTTGAGAGAGCTCAGCCTCCAGTTTGGCTAAATAGCTGCATCTCTCGCAAGTGTTAGTGTTACCTCATAAAATTATCAATAAGGGGCACAGGACCTGCCCAAACAATAGCAAGGTCGTCAAGGTAGTGGGTATACATGTATATATACTGAGGATAGGGGCATTGCTCAAGAAACTCTGTTTCCCATGTTGACATAACAATATTTGCAAATAAAGAGCCACATGCTGCACCCATGGCAACCTCCTTTGTCTATTTGAAATAATGACCTTCAAAGTAAATAAAGTTATATTCCAAAACAACCCGCATAACAGTGGATACCACATTGGTCAGCCCGATCCATTTTCAGGTGAAATGTGAAGTATTCATCAAACCAAGCCATGCCACACTCATGTGGAATACATGTAAATAAATCCTTGACATTAATGGTAATGAAACATAAGTTAGGAAATATAACCAAATTATTGCACCTTGCCAAATAATCCCAAGAGTCTCGGCATAGCTGTTGTATAGCCGAGACATAGGCTTTCAATAAATGGTCAATTAATTTGGCAATAAAATATGTCTTTGAATGAGCAGTATTAACAATGGGTCTAAAAGGTAGATCCAGGAGGTCTTTGTGTACCTTAGACAGTCCAAAAATAGATGGAGCTTTGGGGAAATCAACACTCATGTACCTGTATTGTTCAAGGGAAATTTCACCCTGCATAAGCATATCATAAAGCAAGCTGTCAATCCTTCTATAAGAAATGTTAATTTCATTCAGTGAAACTTCAGAATATGAAACATCATATAAAAGATTGAACATCCTTTTTTGGTAGTCCAACTGTTCCATCACCACTAGACCTCCTCCATTGTCCAGCTGCATCACTCTAAGATTGTCACAGGTAGTAATTTCCTTTAACATTGCCGATTGAGATCTACTCAGTTTAAAAGATTTACTACCAATCCCAGCATTTAAATGATACTGAATAGCCACCTCACAAGCTTTTTCAGACTGTAACAAAACTGGATGTAAATCAGGACTGATTATGTTGGGAAAATGCAGACAATGTGGATCAGGAACATATTGCTGGTTACCCAGTAATACACATAAATTAAGACTTCTCATAAAAATTTTTAACTCTGTAATGATCTTAGAAATAACAATCTGTCTATTGGGAACAAAAGAAAGTCCTCTGCTGAATAAATCAGCATGTTTGTTGTTCAAGTCAAAAGAACTGTAGTTGTAAATATGAAAATCACCAGGGGTGTTAGAGATAACAATAAAAGTACCTGTGTCCATTGGGGCTGCTAACATGGTCCTTCCTTGCTGTGGCCCCTGTTGGATTTCTTCCTTCCATGTGCCTGGAATCTCCAGTGAAGATTGGGGTGGGGACTGTAATGATCCACTTGTTTGTTAAGAATTCACTCTACCCTCCGGGGCTTGGTCTGTCATAAAGGGGGATTCTGACTGTTGAAAGGGGTATCCATTTCATCTGAGCTGTCATCTGATGAGTCCTGTCGGTTGCTTGTTCCCTTACCCTGGACTCTTTCTGAGTTGGTGGTGGTGGGGTGTAAACAATCCCCTTAAGATAATCTTTTTTATCCCTCTCAAGCTTCCTCAACTTTCACTGTTTTATGGAGCTACACACCTTGTCAATATCACTAAATATATTTTGATATCTCCCCTTGTGTTGTTGAAAATGTAAATCTTGTGTTATTTTACTGTCAGGTTGTTTAATTTCAAGATACAGTTCATTCATAATAGTTGAGTTATGTTTTACAAGAAGCCCCATCAGTTCACAGCCATGCCGGTCAAACACGACTATTAGTTCCTGAAGTAGAAGGGAATGCTGAATAAGACCAGTTGGATATTTCCAACATGTTAATCCTTTAGGGACCTGCTGAAGTTTAATGCATTCTTGGAAATAAAAATGTTCATGTTGTAATTTACGATAGCTGAGCAGCTTTTGCTGAAAAGTAAACAGCTGTTCATCCAAAACACTAGTACATTAGAACTGCTCTGATTAAAATCAGTGTTTCTGTTAAGCCACGCCTTCAAATTGACAGTAATATTGTGTTCAGAGGTACGAGGTGTTAGGCCCTGGTGACAGCCTTCTGCAGTAAAAACTGTTGCCCTGGAGGAATTTCAACATTGTTGTTGCTTTAAATTTGAGTTAAGTTGCTAATTGTTAGATGTAGGTTGATTGATCAACCTTTTTATATGGTTCACATTGTCAGTTGCTGTGTTTCTGAAGAAGACAGCCTACAGAGCTGACGAAAAGCGCTTTAAACAATAAATATATTTTTTGTTGACTGTTAACTGCTTGTTCATGCTTTGTTTTATTTTTATTAGTTCATTTTTGTTCGAGTTTTTGGAATTTCAACATTACCAGAAAGCCCCATATCAGAAAAATGTTGTGCTAATAAATTTTCCTAATCAGTGTTACAGGAATTGTTGTTACTACTCTTCTCCTTCAAAATTTGTTGAACAAGCAAAGTTAAGTTGTGTACAGAATCCTGTAAAGAGTTCATGTCAGGTTATGAAAAGCCAAAATCCAATGCGGAGTACTCACCCAAAGCCATAAAACCAGCAAAATGGAAAAACAAACCAGTCAAACTGCACTTCACCAACAGCAACTGGGATAATTGAACAGCAGATTAATCAAAATAAGCACAACTTTAGCAGGAAATATTAGCGCTTTCATCTTACAATTAAGACTTCTTCAGATAGATACAACAGAACAAGTACTCAGCTTAAAAAGACCAGTAAAGTCACATGATACAGAACACAATGAACTAATAAGAAGGAAATGAGAGGAAAAGCAATTTAAAGTGACAGGCAGTAATTGCAAAGGAATTAGACAGAACTCCTACACAAACCATGAAACTGACACAAAATGTAACAAAATTGAAGTAAAATGCTTTAAATAATTCTTAAAAAATTATTAAAAAAACAAATATTCAAGATTAATCCAAAATATTTCAGAATATATCACTATCTGTCCAATGCTCTCCTTTTTAGAGAGCACTTGATACTAATAACATCATTCAAACCTGGTTGCACTGATGCATTTAAAAATATCTGCCACCACAACTCCCTTTCATCCAACAATAGGGACCAAGGGCCAACCCTAGGGTCTGGTCTCACCTGTTCCAAGACCCAAAAATGAATTTATGTTCTGGAAATAATGTAATGCGTCTAAAAAGGGTATTGGTTTCCTTATACTTCCTTAAACTACTCTTACATCGCTTAAAATCTCTTTCGCTTGATAGCATTGCCTTAAACTGGTTTACTTCCTATCTTCAAAATAGGAAACAAGCAGTGTTATGGAACAACAATCTTTCGGAGCTTCTACCTACCTCTCTAGGAGTCCCTCAGGGCTCCATCCTAGGTCCTCTTTTATTTTCCATCTTTATTAACGACCTACACCTTGTCACCCCTCTAATTACTTGTATTCAATATGCTGATGATACCACCATCATTTGTTCTGCCTCCAACCAAAATGACCTACACTACCTTACCCAAAAAACTTTTACTACCATAGAGCAATGGTTCTCCAATCACTGTCTCCTTCTAAACCCTAAGAAAACTAAACTTCTCCTCTTCTCACCTACACACCAATCCCCCTCTATTAACTTCTCTCTTACTTCTAACAATGGCACCCTTATCTCCCCTGACCAAACAACCAAACTCTTAGGCATAACTATTGACAACCAACTTAAATTTGACTTTCATATTAACTCAATCATAAAAGCAACTAATAGAAAATTAGGTTCTCTTTACAGAATCAAATCATTCTTAACTCCAGAAGCTAGAACTACCATAGCCAGAACACATCTTATCTCTACACTACTATATGCTTCCCCTATATATACTAACCTTTCCAAATATAACATCAATAAGCTTACATCAACCTACAATAACATTGCCAGATTTGCCACTGCCTCCCCATACAAAACACATCATTGCAGAAACCTCCACTACCTAGAATGGCTAGAGCTACCCCACCTAATTCTATACTATCAGCTCTCTATAGCCCAGAAAGCCATTCACCACCCTGATAATACACCTATGCTCTCCACCCTTATAAAGCCCTACAAGAACCTAAAAAAACTTCGCTCGTCTAGTAAAATACTGATTCAAACCTCTCTATCTAAGAACACTGCAGGTGACTCTATATTTTCCAACTCAGTTGGTAAAATATGGAATCAACTTCCTCCCAACCTGACAACCCAAACCTCCATCTCTCTGTTTAAAACTAAACTTAAACACCATCTAACCAACCACTGGCTATGCTCCTGCAACAACCCAAGCTGATCTTTCTGCTCCTCACATCTCCTGCATATGTCTTGCTTTCTCCCAGCTCTAAGCTTTTAGTGTTCTCAATTTTACTAGAATTGCTCTCTCTAAACTTGTATCTATACCCTTCCCTATATTCTACTGCTAACTTCTAAACTCCCTATTGTATCCTATCTTATTCTACCCATTCCAATACTCAAGTAAAAGCTTTATCTCCTATTACCTTTCTGTACTTTCCTCTTATTGTCATTCAAATGCCCTAAGTATTTTGTGCTTGAAATTCCTTTATACTGTGTACATACTTTTCATGCTTTATTTTTGAATTTGTGTATATATATTTTTCATGCTTGTAATGCCTTATGTTTTGTGTATATACTGTTTGTATCATGTGTTAGATAGCGGAGCTTTTCTCCTCGGGCCTCCACTGAAAATGGACATGTATCCAGTTGGACTAGCCCGGTTAACAAATGTAAAATAAAATAAAAATAAAATGGTTTCCTTATGTTTCTTGATGTAAAAAGGTGCTCATAGATAGGTTGTTTTAACTTTCCCTCAGTCTTGCCAACATAAAAAGCAGGGCAAGACCCATATCTTGCAATGTAGACCACACCACTTGACTGGCAAGTGAATTTCCCTTTGATAAATAAAGTTTTATTGTTGATCTGAATACAGTCACTGACCAATATGTGACTGCATTGGCCACCTGCACCACATTTGAACATATTGTCAGACATAGACTTACACAGATAGTGATATATTCTGAATTATTTTTGATTAATCTTGAATATTTGTTTTTTATAATTTTTTAGGAATTATTTAAAGAATTTTTACTACAGTTTTGTTACACTTTGTGTCAGTTTCATGGTCTGTGCAGGTTTTCTGTGTAATTCCTTTGCAATTACTGCCTGTCATTTTAAATTGCTTTGCCTCTCCTTTCCTTCTTATTAGCTCATTGTGTTCTGTATCACATGACTTTCCTGGTCTTTTTAAGCTGAGTACTTGTTCTGTTGTATATAGCTGAAGAAGTCTTAATTGTAAGACAAAAGCACTAATATTTCCCAGTAAAGTTGTGCTTATTTTAATAAATCTGCTGTTCTGACCTTCTTCTACAACCTAAGATGTCTCTCCCAGACCTCCAAAAATCTACCTCCTCTTAAAAACAAGCTACAAATTTGGGAATCCCCACCTTCCATCTGAAAGACCTTCCCTCCTATCCAAAATGTAGACCATGATTAAAATTATACCTCCAAATCATGCCCAGTGCAAATGCTTTTATGCAGGTGACACAATCTAAACATTCTATTTCAGCACATCCCACCCCTACTAGCTCTAGCAGCTTCCTCTTTCGCTAAAATATCCCAGGTAACATGAATATCCCATTGCAATACTCCCTCCCCTTGCAAAAATCCTCAAGAAATGTATATACTCACAAATCCTTTCACTGTTTCCTGAACAATAACCTCCTCTCAGATACACAACATGGCTTCAGACTCAAGCATAGCACCACATTCACCCTAATTAGCATCACAAACATCTCACACCAAAAGCTTCTATACCAACTAGCCACCTTAAACTTCTCACAACCCACCTTATCATGGTTCCATAACTACTAGTCTGACAGAGAGCAAGCTGTTAAATGACTTGACAATATATCCCCACTCTTACCAGTTTCAGCAGGTGTATCCCAAGTTCCATACCTGGCCCTCTTCTCTTTACAAATTTTACCAAAGACCTCAAAGTAGCCACCACCTCAGCTAACATTATACAATATGCAGATGATTCTGCACTCATCTGCTCAGCCTCCTCAATCCCTGAACTCTTGCAAAAAATAGAAAAATCTTTTACAGTTGTTGAAAGCTACCTTTCAACAAATCTACCAATACTAAACCTCAATAAAACCAAACTACTATTATTTACCAGCAATAAAATATCTCAACCTCCTGTTATAGTCTAAATAAATAACATTAAGAATTTACCTTTTATGCCTTCAGTCAGGAACAACACTTCAGGATGTGCAAAAAGAAATGTTATTGCTAAAGCGCTGGGAGACAATCTTCATAGCCGTTAATAAATCAGTCTCTCTGAAGAGAGACAAACTACATCTTTTATAGATTTTCTTATCAAAACTGGTAATGCAGTTTTATTACATTACAATGATTCTGACTAATAAAAAATTTTGCAAATGTCCTCATCTCTTGTGATTTTCACCTCAGATTTCACGCAAACACCTTTCTATACATGATCCACCTGCTTTCAAGGGGTCTTGTTTGTGACCTTGGATATTTCAAACCTTCCCTAGCAACAATGCACCCCTAGCCTGGAGGAGTCAGGCTAACAAATTCCTTTTTGTAGTATCTAACATGCCTCGATTTCATGCTACACGTACTTTTTCCTTATTACATATTAAAAGAATGCAGTTAGGACACAGTAACAATTTTAGCTTATGAAGCTGTATTTTTCCCAGCCCTGCATACAAATTATATTTGCTTTTTAACAATTATAGTATAGCATCATTAATAAACTGAAATTAACATACATTTTAATAAGCAAGCTGATCTTGTCCCATAACACTCTCATCTCATTTGCTATCAACTCCACCAACAACACGAACATAGAGCCAGTAGACCACATCAGACTGGTAGATGTCACCATTGACAAATCCTTCACCTATGACCTGCACATATTCCAGACAATTAAAAGGGTCCACATAAAACTTGGGGCACTCTGTAGAGCCAAACCATTCCTCACCCAAACCATTAAAACAGCCATTGCCCAAAAATGCTTTTCTTTAAAGATTTTTGAAGCTTCTAGAGTGTTGTTACACTTTACTTCATCTACTAGGTGATTCCTAAGGCAGATCCTGATACGGAGAAGGTTTTCACTCCTATGTCTACTTTGAATCTGTCTCTGAAAAAGTAAGCAAGGCATCTTGTCAGTTTCTAAGTGTATAATTTTGGTCTTTGAGAGTAAGTTTTCTTTTGAGGGGAGGACAGTATCGTGTTCTAAGAATTTTTAAGATAAGTACACTTAGTAGGAGGGTGGCTCCATCTGGTATCAGAAGCCATTACATTGCCTGAAGTCAGGAGCCATTACATTGCCTGAAGTACTTCACAATGGTGTGTCCTTTGTTCAGCTAGGAGTGCAAAATTGCATATTTTTACTTATTGCTTTGTCTGCCTTATGTCATATACAAATTAGTATTGTTTGATTTTACTGTAATTTCTTTCATACAGGCTGTGCCTAAGATTTGAGATCGATTCATTGTGGTCAGTGCACTACTTTGGTAAACAAACTTAATAAACTGATAGTGACTCACTGTACACCAGTGAAACTTATATACATCTCTTGGACTCTGACGTTGGACTTTTCCTTATCGATCCTGTCAGATAAATCACAACTTTGCATTTTGCAGTCATATAACAGTAAGTACATCCAAAGTGGATGACTGGAATTCCTGGGGCTATTGTCCTTTGACTAGAAACTACATGTCAATTAGTTTATGAGATGTGCTAGAATTACACTGTTCACAATATTGTGCTGCCAGACTTTTACATCTGGCTTTAGCTGTGAAACAAAACTTGTGTCATCCTTTATGTATTGTGAGACAACATGTATGTCATTGTGATATTTACAATCTATTCTTCTTTACAACATCACAGCAAACACTACAACTATCTAATGTAACTTTTAACTAGATATGTACATTACCCCATGTCCAGGTTATTCTAGAACTGGTTACATATTAATATTCCACATAACCAGTTATCAAATAAAGAAAGAAATAAATGTGCAGTGACAAAGATTCCTTTAAAGACTCAGTCCAGATAACATACATAACATATAACTGTCCCTGAGAAGTCCATGAATCATTTGTGATCACCTACAACAAGTGTGATCGCCCTGCATCCCGCAATGTGGGGGGTTGTACCCCTCCTATGCTCTTATATATTCTAGCTTCAAAGTTGCTTCAACACAGGGAAGGGAATCCCCAGTACACCAGCAATTTGTCTTTCCAGTGAAAAGCCAGGTGGTTGCACACTAGTGATCACTCAAGAGTGTCAATCATTTGCATTTTTTATACAAGCCTGGTTCCCCAGATAAGCACATGTTTAAACATGCACTCCAAACCTCTGTTAAAACACACTTCTTTATATGAAAAGACAGTTCTAAGAGCAGTGTATTAGAAGAACTTTTTTATGTGTGACAATTGAAGAACAACGCTGGGAATTTTCAACAAGCTCTTGTTCCTTGTTCCAAATAAGGCAGTGGTAGCAATAAAGCTGAACAACATTCTATATGTCAGGTAGTGATTGTTTATATAGAATATTATATACCAGTATCAGTGTTTTCAAAACAATTTATCAATAATCAGATAGTGGGTGAGAGCATATAGTATGATATAAGAAGCCACTGTCAACTTCTTTCTAGCAGAATTCTGTACCTGGTACAGTTACTGAAGGTCTTTTCAAGGCACACAGGTAAAAGGTATTGCAACAGACAATTTTAGATAGCATAATGAAATAGACTGAAAAACACAAAGTAGACAACTCAGATGAGATGCAAGGAAGTTTTTTTCTTTCCACAGAAGAGGTGGTGGATGAATGGAACAATCTTCCTAAAGAAGGTGTAGTGTCAAAAACTGTGATGGACTTCAAAAAAATATAAGATTAATGTAATACAATTGTTATGAAAGCAGGAAAGTGTTAGTTAAGGCAAGATCTACAGCTTCTGCAGTAAGTAGGAATGTCGTGAAAGTGTGAATGCAAACTAATTCTTGTTTGTTGTCAAAATATAAGTATGTATGATAACATGCTTCACATGTCTGGAAAGAGACCTGATTATATGCTGTGTCCATTAATATAAAATTTGTGATGGACAACGTTTTGTAACACAGGTCTCCTTGGACAAATTAGTCTTAGATTACTAACCAATAATTTTAATGACTGACTGAGAACATAATCTGTGCTCTTGTAGAATGTTTTCCATAGAGCGCTCTCTACTTATTTCCTGTCCTAGGTTTCTTTCATGATGCCACTGAGCATGTGTGAAGAAAAATGAAGTGACCAGAATGAAAGGACCTAGAGAGTTCAGTATCATCCTCATCTGTCCACTATAACAAAATACAGGTCTTTCTGCATCTGTATTATCCAAGGATTGATTCACTACTCTGTCCTGTCAGATCCTTTACAAATCAATTAGGGTGGGAGGATGACATAATGGTTAAGATGTGTTTACCTTATGGACACAAGGTGCAGTGTTTGATTCTCACAAGGGGTAACTGGATAGGCTTCAAATGACCTAAAAGGGCAGTTAGCCTAGTACTAATCTATGAACCTAAAAATGTTGTTGTATTAGATATTTTAAGGCAGAGTATGATGTGCGATAAAATGGAAATTCTTGATGTGTTAAAAAGTCCATCTAACATGATCCACTCAAAGATAAAAAATTCTTAGTAAAGGATAGGACCTCATTAGTGACAGATATGATAAAATTCTTATCAGTCATCTGGAAAATAGGCTTTACATTGTTAATGAACTTCATCTTTTAGTCCTAGGCTTGATTTCCTCTTGCTAGTAATTTAATTATATAGGTCTCCTGGGTCACCCTTGAAAATAGGTGCTTGAGACTTGAGGGTTTACCCAGTTTAAACAAGTGGGAAAATAGGGCTACATGTAATAAATATGTTATCTTGAAATGAAATGTATTAAAATAAAATTAAGTTCAATATTTTAAACAGTTTTAAGACAGAACATCTTGAAAATAGTTATTAATTAGGTTGCTAAGAATTGTATTTAGAAAAATGTAGTTGAGAAATGAGAATGAATAACATGCCCACCTGCTTATGTGAACTTGTGAATTTAACATTTTCTCTAGAATATATGCTTGTACTCATTATGAATTTTGTAAATGTATTATTATTATTTTCCAAGCAATAAAATTAAGGAAAATGGTGCTATAACATGGATGCACATAGCCGAATAGGAAACTACCATTTCCCTGTATTCAGAATATTCGCCAAGGATTTTATTGTTTCTGTTTCTCTGAAAATCCAGCCTAATCTAAAGTTAATGAATATACCTTTGTACATCTGCTTTTGCCTGAAGAGATGAAACAGTGAATGTCTCAATGGGACTGCAGCTTCAAAAGAATATCATGTGTATTTTTTTACCAAGTCAGTCTCTTAATGACAAAGTCTGTTTTCAGAACTGTGACTCTTCAAGATACGTTGCTTCATATGTTTCCTAGTAATGTTTCATCTGTATATTACATTTCTGCAAATTAAGTTCTTTTTGGGAGAAATCCTTTTAGATTTTTATGACTTGAGCATTTATTTGATCAACCACATCTGTAAGCTGAAGTGAATTTAGAAGATAAGAACAAAGCTTGCGCCTGTTAATATGACGCACAGGTTGAAACCATATGTTTTACACTAAGCTTCGAAGTTCTACAATGGATATATCTTACACAACTAGGATAACTCAGTGCAGACAAATAGCTTTTGATTACAGTTGTAAATGTGCTTTAGAAAAACCTCAAGCATTGTCTGTACTAATAATTTTAGCTGCTGAACAAGAGAACAAAGCCTCTTTTATTTTGCAATGCCTAATAAAATATTTGATTTAAATGACAAAGTGTATCAAGTTTCATAATTATGTATCAAGATCATTAATAATTCTACTGTAGCACCTCATAAATGGGCTTTGTGACCCAAGTCTTCAAAATTCCGGGCCAACCTATATATATAATATATTTTTGTTTGTCTTTGCCACCTAGGGGGCTAAATCTTTTGACAGGTATCTGAGATTTCTGCAAGATGTGTTAATTCTTTGTTGCTTATATCACAGATTTGGCACAGCATTAAAGCTACCTGTGTTTAATTGGGGACTACAAAGTTGAACATTTGACAACTCGCATATGTGGTCTCGGCATATGGAAACCAGAAAACAATTCTTGTCTCACAAACCTACTTCTTAATGGTATGCCCAACTGGCCATGCCATCTCAATGGCTAATTCCCATCCAGTCTGCCAGGTTCTGACTTCTTCATCTACTTTCTTAAACTCTGTCATGTAACATAATAATCATTCACATTTGTTAACCAGGTAGGTTGTTTGGGCGCACAGTTCCTTTCTAGGTGAACTGCGGAGCAATGTCTGGTTAAGTGACTTACTAAAGCTCACATGGTAGATAGGCAAATATGGGATAAGCTGATGTGTGATGGCTACTGCCTGTCTTATCTAACTGCATTTGCCTGGTATACAACAGGAACTATGACTCATAGCATTAACCTTCCGTCCCAGCTGCAGCAGATATGTGGCCAGTAAAGACATGCCACAAGTGCTAAAGAACATACATTGATTTGGGCAAAAACCCTGTTTTAAATCTCATTTTCCTGAAATCTACTGAGTGAAACTGTGTGTATTAAAATGGCATCACTTTTGCTAGCTTGCCCTTTCTTCAATGCTGTTAGAACATGAAGAAAGTAGGTTGGCAGCAATTAGCAGCCCTGAAGTAAATGCAAGCCATTATTAGATGGTTTCTTGACTTGTAGTTTTGGGGGCTGCAGTTTTACATGGCACAGTCTGACAAATCATGATTTGAGTGTTTGGGGGTGATAATGTTTTATACATCCTTGTAGATTTCTTCATATTAGTTAAATATTATTAATATTTTTTAGGTATTTGTATAAGCAGGCAAAGTATGTCTCACAATGTAGACTCATTCGCAGACTTTTTTGTTTACTTCCACTGAGCACCCATACTTCCTTTGGCATCATGATAGTTTTTGAGACCAGCTTGTATTACTAACGGAATTAATTGCTAATAAGCAGCTTAGGAAAGGTCAAGCTGCAAGAAAAAAAAATCACAGACAGTTAATCCTGGATGCACTGCAAGTGATATAACAACATTTTGCTCATCTGTTATACATATTTTTGTGTTTACATCCATACTTTCATCACTGAGTGAGATACCTCTTACCAAGGAAAATAATGAGAAATGACAGAAAGCTACACTGTGTTGGAGATGATGGTTTGCTAGCAGTTATGGAGATATGAAATATTTCCTCATGGATATTAATATTTCCTAAACCGATTGTCTTACAAGCTGTAGTACAGCAGCAAGTGAAAACATTAACGATGATGTTGCAGAAAACTGTCATTGATTCTTGCACTTTAAATTGTAAATCTTGTGAGATATTGAGTGTTATTTATATGGCATACTTAAATAAGGATCACTGTTTCATAAATGTTTTGTTATAAGATGAATTCCATGATTCATTTAAAAATAATGTTTTGTATTGTGTGAACTGATGATTTGTTGTTGTTGATGTAATGGTTAAGGTGTTTACCTCATAAAAACAAGGTACAGGAATTGATTCTGATCTTTGGAAGGAAAATTGGCTAAGCTTAAAATGGCCCACAAGGGTAGCTAGCCTAATACTTACCTATTTCCTTTCTTTTCTTCACTGCAATGTGATAATGGATTGAGTTGGCATTATTTAAAGGTCATGCCTCCTTGTGGGATGTAGGGAGGCTTATACCTTACAAAAAATATTGTTTTGTGTTTTATGGTCTTCAGGTTATGCTTTTTGGAACTGTGGGTTTTTTTTTTCAGAAAAGCATAACTTAACTCGGATGAATGAGGTTAAAGCATTTATAGTGTTATGTAAATAGGCATTCTTTTTCATATCTCTGTAAATACCTTTGTAAACAAATGCTCAGTAGGAATTTCTTGGCACTGCGTGAAAGCTCAAGTCTGGCTGAACAAAAGTACTGATACTAAAAGTCTAGGCTGCACAGTTTTCAAGATATAAAAATTTGTGAAAATGAAGAAGAAAATATAATTCTGAATTCGTTGTATTATGTAAGCCATAATGCGAAAGAGGGTGGGTGTTATATGGAAATACTGGGCAATCCATGGGTATTGTGAGGCCTGATACTGCTGGCATAGAGCATATTCCCCCATGGAAGTCCATTATTTCTCTATAATGCCCACTCTAGATGGCATTATTGTGCTTAAAACTGGCCTCTGTGTTTGTGCTTTTGATACCATGCTGTTGTATGTGGTATTTGTGTGTGTGTGTGTGTGTGTGTGTGTGTGTGTGTGTGTGTGTGTGTGTGTGTGTGTGTGTGTGTGTGTGTGCACACGCGTGTTTGTGCTTGTGTGTGTGCGCATGCATATGTGTGTGTGTGTGTGTGTGTGTGTGTGTGTGTGTGTGTGTGTGTGTGTGTGTGTGTGTGTGTGTGTGTGTGTGCGTGTGTGCGTGTGCGCTTGTGTGCATATGTGTGTGTGTGTGTGTGTGTGTGTGTGTGTGTGTGTGTGTGTGTGTGTGTGTGTGTGTGTGTGTGTGTGTGTGTGTGTGTGCGCTGATTTTGTTTATTTTAGATTGGTTTTATTAAAAAAAACAGTCCATTTTATGTATTGCTCTAATACTTTGTTCTTTAAGTATAACTTTATAAAAGTGGCTTTGCCAGTGGCATGGAAGTATAAAGCCCTGAGTGAGTATGGCACAGGAGACCTGCATCTGATTGGCATGTTAGAAGCTTCATGGCACACTCAGGGAGGATGGGTCTACCTGTTTTGGTTGGTTAGATCATGCAGGACTTTCTCTACTGGAGTTTTGGTGGTACCTGAGCTCACAGAGAATACTCTATGCTGGCGAGTATGTTGGAAGTTGGAGAAGGCATGGTGGTCATATTGGCCCAAGGTGGTGCATATTCTCAAGGCTTCTCCATATTGCCTCATTGGCTACATGTGAGGATGTCAGCACATGAAAGAAGGACATTAGTGCTAGAAGGAAAAACAACCCGCTGAATTGTGATAGCTCCTGCCTGCTTCATCTCCTTGCACTTTCCTGGTAGGCCTCAAACATATAGGAGGAAGATTACGTATGCTGCTGCCCCTTTAGCAGGAGACCATCTTGGTGTGGGGCACACAGGCAAGATGCCAGGATGGACTTATGGAGAGGTGGGAATAATGGGGCAGACAGAGCTTAAAGTTAGTGGCAGATGATCCAAAAGAGTGATTTAAAAAAAGTATAACTTTACTAAGTGAATAACATTTGATTGGATAATGAAAGATAAAAAATCTGTATATTTTCATAACAAAACTAATAATCATGTGTAAAATCCAAATAAAGCCGCAGATAGAGACTAATACTGTGTTGTCAATATATGTTAAAACACAAGCACCACAAAATAAAGCAAGCAGGTGAGGCATCCGGACAGGAGCCAGTCCAGGACCAGAGGGAGAACCAAAAGGAAATTACCTATGGAACCCAGTGCCACCCAGTCATCAAATAAAATGTGGAAGAGAATAGAGACATGATTGTTTGGAATATCTGGAATAGGCTATTGACTATGGATGAACACAATGTACTTTAAAGGGGACTTTCTTTTATTCCACCCCAGTGTAGTAACTTGGCTGATACGATCATTGACTTAAAGTTGTTTTTGAGAAATTTATGTTTGAGGATTGAGTTTGGTGGCATGTCAACTAACTTTACCAATCCTAGCTTTAAGAGATTGAGTTTGTATATGCCTTGTATACACTCCCTGGTTGAAGCCTTCAGTAAACTGGTAGAGAATGATTTGCATGCTCTGAATATTGGCAAAGAAGCCTTTTTACCTACAAAGAGGCATTTGAATCTCAGTTATGCTGCGTGATTAGCTCTAGCCAACTTGCAGAAGGATAACACAGCAGTAATTAGACCAGCCAATAAAGGGGGCTCAGTAGTAGTTATGGATAAGGCTTTTTATTTTGATTCTATGAAACATATGTTACAAGATACTGATTTTTACAAGGTTATTGATGCTGCCTTCATTGATGGTTTGAAGTTGAGTATTTATAGAGCCTTGGATGATTGTTTGCATACCAGGTTCATTACTTTAGATATATTTAATTATTTTTTTTTTTGAGAATCCACTTATTCCTGTTATACAGGACCTCCCTAAGATCCACAAGGATAGTCAAAATCCCCCCATGAGAGTTATTGTTGCAGGTCGTAATTGGTGTACGGAACCTTTTTCTCTGTTTGTTAAGAAAAAGTTATGTCCTATTTTGGATACCAATATATACATCTTGCAAGACTCTAAGCAGTTTCTAGGTGATCTTTATGGCTATACTTTAGGCCTACTATCCTCTGTTGATTATTATTTGTCACCATGGATGCCCAGTCTTTGTTCACTGTGATTCCGAATGATTTTGGCTTGGTTTGTATGAAGCACTAATTGATCGAGTACAGTAGCTATGATAGTTCGTTTATTAATTTACTATGTTTTTGCTTGGAGGTTATTCTTGATAATAATGTCTTCATGTTTGATGGCTCCTTCTGTTTACAGAAACATGGTGTGGCTATAGGCACATCCAATGCCA
>NC_056744.1:1393472999-1393490499 GCF_019279795.1 Protopterus annectens | reverse complement strand
CTTGTCTTGGATTACTGTATACCCGTTGCAATGCCATAAATGAAAGTCATGTCCATGATTTGAAATTATATGTTTACTTAGGGCATTGATGGATACTTTGTTTTTTATATCTCTCAAGTGTGCTTGAATTTGGGTTTTAAATGGGCAGTTGGTTTTACCCACATGCAAACTTGCACATGCTCTGTATTTTCCCACATAGATTATGTTCTTAGTCTGACAGTCAACATAGGCTCTAGTTGTATAACGTCTGCCTGTCACAGGATGTTCAAAATATCCATAAAATAGTATATAGCTGCATATGCTGCAGCATCCACACCTGTTTTACTGATCACAGGGATATTTTTCTTAGGGAATGAATCCTTACAAAGAAATTGTTTAAGATTTGGTTTGTTCTTAAACCAAAATCTAGGTACAGCACCTATGATTCTCATACAACTTGTAATGGTGGCCATTCAGATCACATACACACACAACATAGCTACAGGCAACCTGATGCAGATAGGGTTAAGGCAAACCCCCCCCCCCCGGCTCAGCATCACTACAGGTGGATATGTATTGCACCCACACCTCTCCTCTCATCACCAGTGAGCAGGTACATATTGCTACTGAAAGGCAACAAATGTAAGTATCCATGGGATGTCATATCATCCATGTCTGCATCCTACATGAACTCAGGCACGTGCTCCCAGCTGCATTGCACACTGTAGTCACACCAAGCCGCAGCACCATCTACACACCATCCGCATGGAAGATGGCTAATGTCATCCATTTACACAGACCTGAATGAGGAATGACGGATTATGCAAACAACTTGCCCTCACTGCAGGCAATATGACTCATCAGGACCAGGAGTGCAATGCAAGCTGATACTGTGCTGATAGATTACAGTGGTATGGCGTGGTTGTGAGTGTCGGCTACTGGTATGGCTGTGAGTGTTGGCTACTGGTATTCAAAATACATATGCATGTACTGGACATACTATTGTAAAATGTGTGGGGTCCTGAGATGTGGTTCCCTGTTAGTGTCTACCAGGTGCAATGTCACATCACTGGAGGAAGACATTCTCACCAGTGGAATGCAGCCTAATAATGGAAGCCATAATACAGAACCACAAAGTTCTGTTGGGTCGAAGCCAGCAACATCTGCTGGAGAGGACCACTCTGTGGGATGACCCTGTCCACAGGATAAATTAGGTGGGCATGTATACACATACATATGAGCATGTTCATAGGTTCATAGATAGGTACTAGGCTATTGGCCCTAGGGCCTATATAAGCCTAGCCAAAAAGGTACCCTGGCTTTTGCCACCCAAGAAAATTATTTTCCTGTGCCCTTATCGAGCAGAGCCACACAGGTGATCTCCAGGGTGACTTTCCTATTTCCCATCCAATCATCAAGATTTCTCTTGAAGAGTGCTAATGAGGAGCTTTATTTGATATAGATAGGTAGTTTGTTCCAGAGTATGGGAAGTCTCTGGGACAGGAATCTATCCCTCCAGCATGTTCTGTTTATTGTGGGGACAAGGTTTAGGTCCCTAGAGCATGTAGCTTGGAGGGATTGGGATTTCTTTAATGGAGTATGCCCAACAGCTCTCGGTTTGACATAGCTTTGTATGTTAGGCAGAGATCTCTTCTAAGTAGATGATATGCAATGAAGTAAAGCTGAAGTTTTTTGAGACGGTCTGCATAGGGCATCTGTTTGGGGCCAGTAATCCTCTTTGTGAGGTATTTCTGTGGCCTTTCTAGTTGTTGTCGATGTCTTGTGAGGTACATACCAAAAGAGGCGTTGTACTCTATAATGGGTCTAATGAGTGATAAGTAGAGGGGAACAAAGACCTCTTTTTTCCTGGATGAGAAACCTTTTGTGATGAGGTGTGCCACATAGGATTTCCTGACTACTGTGGTGATGTGATTATCAAAGGAGAGACTACTGTCCTCCTGTGCCCCAAGGTCTCTTATCACAGTTTTGGTGTTAAGTAGACTACCACCTATGTGATAGTTCATGGGTACAGAGATTTTACCAGGGGATGACAATGCACTTTTTGGCATTGAGCTTGAGGCCATGCCTTTGACACCAGGCATCTGTCTCAGTGAGGCCCTTTTGTAGGATGTCCGCATCGTTAGGAGTTTTGATTATGGTTCCTAGTATGCAGTCATCTGTGAACTTCATTAGCCAAAGACCTTCTGTGTCAGCCTGTACTTCAGAGAAGTAGAACAAACAGGAGAGGACCCAGGACTGATCCCTGTGGTACTCCACTTGTCACTGATCTGAAGTTGGATTTGGAGTCTGCTACTTTCACAGTGTGGGTTCTGTCAGTGAGCCAGTTGACAACCCATCTTGTGACATAGTGATTTATACCTAGTTTAGTTAGTTTATCTATAATTCCAGAGTGGTGGATGGTGTCAAAAGCCTTGGCGAGATCTAGACAGGCTGTGTGAACCACCTTACCCTCGTCTACAGCTTTGGTGACTGCTTCAAAGAAGTCTGTCAGGTTTAGTAGACATGATCTGCCTTTTACAGCCCTGAACTGGGTGGGGTCCAGAGTTTGGAAATTACCAATGTCTTTGTCTATAAGTTCCATGATGATATGTTCCATGGCCTTGCAAACCAGGCTAATGGGGCGGTAGTTCCCAGGGTTCGTGGTGGCTCCCCCTTTGTGGAGTGGGATAACTGTTGCTGTGTGCCATTCACTGGGCACAAAGCCTGAGATGAGGCTATGAATGAACATGATGCTTAGGTGGGGTATGAGTTCGTTCTGTATTTCATGTAGAATGCAGCCTGGGAAGTTGTCAGGTCTCATGGATGCTGTGTTCTTGGCTTTGGAGAGTGTGATTTTTACCTGTGCAGCTGTAATTGCAGGAGCTTTGCATTCTTCCGGTATAGAGATGGGCCCTTTAGGGGTGAGAGGGGGGTAAAGTTAGCACTGAACCTGTTTGCCAGGATGTTGGCAGTATCAGTTGGTTCTCTATATTTAGTGCCATTGTGCTGTAACTCAGAGAAGATCTGAGAGTTGCCATGGAAATTCATGACATAGCTATAGAATGCTTTGTGGTTGTCTTTAGAATCAGTGGCAATTTTATTTTTGTAACTAGCTTTGGAGGATTTTATGAGGGATCTCAGCTTCTTACTGAGGCTGACCAGGGAGTTCCTCGAATCATTTTACTCTTTTTTGCAACAGTTTCTTTTTTCTGTTGTAGAGTTTGTTTATGGCAGGGGATCACCAGATTGGTTTTCTTTTTTTGGAGGATAGCATCTTGGTTCTATTAGGGATAGCACAATCCATGCACTTGTGTAAGTGCTTATAAAGTGCATTTGTGTAGGATTCAGCAGTTGTACCTCTATTGTCCATCTGCATGGGTGTCGTGAAGTTTGCCACTTCTGTCTTAAGAAGCGTGAAGTTGGCTTTGGAGAACTTCTTTACAGTGGTTTCCCTAAGGAGGGGTGGGGGCGGGATGTGGATGTCTAGAGTGATTAGATTGTGGTCGGATCTGACCAATGAGGAATTGACCTCTGGTGTGGAACATTGGTCACCCATGTTGATGATGACCAGGTCTAGGATATTGCTGCCCCTGGTGAGGTTGTGGATAAGTTGATCCAATGTGTTGGAATTTATGAATTCTAGAAAACATTGAGCAAAATAGTTGGTACATGAGTAGTTTTCCCAGTTAATGGTGGGGTAGTTGAAATCACCCATTATTAGGGTGTTGAGTTGTACCCTAATATTTTCCAGTGTATCAAAAAATGAGGAGTGGGAATCCTGGGGCATGGTGGGGTATCTGTAGCAAGGTACAATTTTGATTGCGGTCTTGCCCAGAGTTAGTTGCACTTGGATAATCTTGGATGCATTATGCTGAGCAACTAGCCTGGAAGTGTGGCTATCCTTAATGAATATGGACACACCTCTGCCTTTAGTGTTTCAGTCCAGGTTAGGTGGTCGAAACGTGTGGTATGAATTATAGCCTGGTAATGCAGGGATGCTCTTTGGACCCTTGAACCAGGTCTCTGTCACTGCACAGATGTCGATGTTCTCCATTTTAAGCAGTGCCTTGAGTGAGTGCATTTTGAGGTTTAGACTTGCGGCATCATGCCAACAACCTCATACTCTATGCCTGGCAAAACGCTGCTGCCTTGGCCAGGCACCCCACAACCACAGGTGGGAGACCAGCCATGCACCCTCTACTGACAACAAATTAGGAGCTCCTTGGGCCACCCATCACAGTAAAACACCAGGGTATAAAGCCCAACTTGTTGGAGGTGGGTGGCACCCACACAATGGATAAGGAGCATGCAGGTAAGGTTCCAGTGGGGACTAGTAGACTACTGTATGAGAAATATTTGTATCTGTACAGCAGCTACATGCATGTGCCAGGTACAATTGCAGTTGTTGATGGGGATTTCTAATGAATAGAAGTCAAATCTATGGTGAAGGTCTGAATAGGGGACAGCAGCCTGAAGATGATGAGTATGGAATTGTTCAGTTGTGTTTTGTCAATATCCCAGGCATGTGGAGGGCATGCACATTACCATGCACACAGCTATGACTAATAGCCACATTGCTTTATTTGCTTGTTCAGTTGTGGTGGGGTTAATTGTATTGCATCACAAAGGTCACCACAGGGGCCTATATGAAGAGAATGTAACATTCCTGTAGCATACCTCACAACCTGTCAGTGCAAGACATCTGGACAGACACCAGCAAAATGTATTGGACAAATTGATCAAGGTAGGGACATGTATGAAACATTACTGCTGTTCAGTGGATATAAAATATATACACACACCTGTTAAAATACAATTTGTTTCTGATATATACTGACTGAGACCACGATATGTCAGTCCGCACCTTTCCCAACCTTTAATGTGACCCATGACATGAACAGTCCACTTGTAAAACCAAGCATCTGGACTCATGTATTACACCTACAAGCCTGATCAAGTGTAGCAGACATTGTATCAGTATGCTGTTTCAGTCAGGTATGATACTTGATGCTGCTATATGTGTCATTACACTCACTGTGGCCTATTTGCAGACAGAGCACTATTAGGTTCCAAACCTCTAGATGTTCCAGACATGTCTGTATACAGAACTGGTATGGCCTGTACAATAGTTTCACATGCTGCATGTGAGGCAGCTGCCATTACCACACCATATAAAGTAATAACATCAGGAGGTGGTCACCTGCCATGTATGGTACACATGCCACACACACACACACACACACACACACACACACACACACACACACACACACACACACACACACACACACACACACACACACACACACACACACCAGTATTGAGATTAGAACTCCTACCTATCTATTTATATTTACTACAGTGTTGCACAGTTACCAGACGCACCACCAAGCTTACACAATTTCACCTTGTCCAAAGGTACTTGTAAGGTGCAAACACGAGACCAAGAACCAATGAAAAACTTGACAAAAATCAAAAAACCGCTGACAGTCCTGTACTCAAAAACTTTTTTTTGGGAAACCACAACAGTTGAGCGCTTTCATCAGCAACCACAGGCTGACTTCATCAGAAAATGAGTAATAATCCAGTTCTGTATCAAACTAACAGTATTACTCCCAAAAAGAACAAATCCCTAACATTTCCCTTAATCCCTTCCCCCAAAACTAAAATGGCGGAGAAAAGTGATGTGATTGGGCAAGGAGGACTTTTGAAACATAGCACCTTGGCACTGACAACTGTCTTGTTTCCATAGAGGTTGCATTTGTAAGGTGAATGACATCAACAGGACTACTAAATTAGGATGAGTATGGTGGTACACAACTCAAAATGGTATAACCTTCACAGTACATGATTCTCACACAAACACACATGCACAAACAGTTGCCAATATTGAGATTAGAACTCCTGCCTATCTAGTTATTTGTATTATGGTACTCCTCAGTTAGCAGGCATGCCATGCAGCTTACACAATTTCAGCTTGTCCAAAGGTACTTCTAAGGTGAATGACAACAACAGCAGTAGAAAAGTAGGGTGGGGGAAGTGTAATGGGTGGTACACAAATCTAAATGGTATAAGCCACACAGTATCTGATTCACACACACAGTTACCAATATTGGGATCAGAACTCCTGCCTATCTAGTTATTTCTAATATAGTATTATGCAGTTATTAGATGTGCCACAGAGCTTTTACAATTTCACCTAGTCCAAAGGTACTTCTAAGGTGAATGACATCAACAGGACTACTAAATTGGAGTGAGGGGAAGTGTAAAGGGTGGTACACAATTCAAAAATGGTATAACCTACACAGTACATGATTCTCACACACTTGCTAGTTCTTTCTGTCTTGCACTTTAAATAGCATTATAGCTTTGCACTTCAACAGCTTATTGTATCAATAAGTATATCACACTTGGGAGCCATGAGCAGTACTCATTCATCATGGAATTAGCCCCAGTACTTACTACTTATGACCACCCGTCCTGGCATGATTGAGGTGCAGTTTTCTCTGCTTTCACCCTTTAACCTGGTGCACTTTTCCATTCTGATGCACTGTTGCTACTACCTCATGTGCACAGACAACCATCTCCTCTAAACTCTAAAGAGTTACCCCTATATCAACAAATGTGGAACTATGCACTCTCCAGCAAAGACTGGACTAGCTGGTCAAGAGGATGAGATCAACACCTGCACCACACCATGTGGACCACATAGCTCACCACAGCACCCACTATTACAGCCCTGACATACACTGTAATGCCACACACCCACCTTCACAAAGGCACTCAATGGACGTTTACACAAACAGCACAGACCAGCAAGACAGATATCCACTCAGATACCACGACATAGAACATGCTAAAGGACACAAATGTCACCTACACATTGTGCCCCTCAACCTAAGCTCTTAAGGCTGACCACCTTGCACAATACAGTGATCATGGGTGACTCAGTACTGCGGCACATAGATGTCCCACTCACTATGTTGATTATGGAGGAGGTAACAGCCAACTGTTTATCACATGCCGGCATCCAACACATGACACACCCAGTCAGACCACTCCACAACAGCTACAAGTATCACTCTGTCATCATCCATGTGTGTGCGAATGACCTGAGACACACCTCCCTGGGCTACATGACAAGAGACATGTTGAATACTCAGATTATGTGGTCCAGACTGGTGTGACAGTAGCTCTGAGCAGTATACTGCCATCACCCAGAATAATGCTGCAGTACTATCAACAGATAATTGACTGCAACATTGGCTTACTTGTTGTGTGTCATTCTCAGGGGATCCAGTATCTCTCTGCTTGGATAACATGATTGACAGACCTCAATGCCTTGCCAGAGATGTCCTAACTCTGTCAGCCCTGGGTTTCCAGGTACAGGGTAAGTGTCTTACCATCCCTATAGTGCCTTATTAGGCAGTGCTCCAAATTAACAGCTAGACATGTATGCAATCTGAGGATCATGCAGCTCAGCAGTAGACATCTAACTGTCAAGATGCAGTCAATCAAAGCACTCCTCAGAGTAGAGGATATCGACATTTACGCTGTAAGGGAAAGGTGGTTCACAGCAGCAGACAGCAGCCCTGCACTAACAGGCTATGATGCATTCCACAGCGGTCAGCGCCAAAACGTGGACATGGACCACACCTCCACAGGTAGTGTTGTCTCCATATTAATAATGGATATGCACACCTCCAGACTAGTATCCCAGCATAATGCATCTGAGGTACTTCTGGTAAAACTGACTTTGTGGAATAGTGCAATCCACACCATAGCCTGCTATCAGTCCACAGCTATGTCCCTAGACTGTCAATGCACATTCCTCAACACCCTGTCATCTATGAAGGTCCAACCCAACACTGACATAGTAGGAGACTTCTACTACCCCCCGTCACCTGGGGAAAGTAGGCAAGCACCAGTACACTGGCCCAACACTTCCTGGAATTCATCAGTTCTTATGCCCTGGACCAGTTCATACTGACCCCCAGTAGAGGATGCAACAACTTTGACCTGTGTTTATTAAGTAATCATATGGGACTGTTGCTCAACCACATTTGTCAATCCCTACCTGGTCAGATCCAAACATAATATAATCAGCACGGAGCTCAACATCTCATCCACACCCCCCACAAATGTAACAACCTTGCAAAACCTCTCCAATGCTGACATTGCAGTTATAAAAAAATGGGGTGGATGACTTCACTGCATCCATGCCAATGGGAAATAGCTGCATGATGTTGCATCATACACATATGCACTGCACAAACATGTACATGGATGCATGGTACTAGCCATAGCCAACAGAACACAGACACTAGCCTCCAAACACTGGAAGCCATTGTGAAGGTCCCCTGACATTACTAATGTGTACAACAGAAGGAGGACACTGTTGCAGAAAATGGTGGTGTCCCAAGACTGGTGAACCCCCTTATTACCTTCAAGCACAACTTGAGATCCCTCATGGAATCACCTACAGGCAGCTATGAAGGGAGATTTGCAGCAGACACTGACAACAGTCACAAAAGCCTTTGATAATTATATCAACAACCTCAACAGCAATAACCACAAGTGCTGTGAGTTACTGCACAATGTTGACTCCTATCCTGATACAACAGATATTGGCCACAGTGTTGCCAATACATTTAGTGCCAGCTCAACCCCTCCCCCCAAGCAGACAATAACAATGACAGATGAATGCCAGGCAACCAGCATTACTGCAGGCCAGGTTAGACCTGCATTGTCCTCAGGCAAGGATACAGTTTCCATGGGACCCCAACATATTCATGGTTGTGTTCTAAATGACATACAAGGAAACCTGGAACCACATCTGTGTGCCCTGGTCAGTCACAGCCTCACCTCAGCCTCTGTCCTTCCAAAATGGCACACTGCTACAGTCAGCCCTCTCCATGAAGGGGTAGCATCTACAGACCCTGGGGATTATTAGGCTTTTAGCCTGACAAGTCTACTATGCACAGGTATGGGTGCATCATCAGGGACCTGATTTACCAAGCTATGGGTGATATCCTAACTCTGGACCCTACACAGTTTTGTTTTGTGTATGGCAGATCATGCCTGTTACACCTGGTTGACATCTTTCAGTGAGCCATCAGGGCTATGTATAAGAGTAAGGCACTGCATACAGCCAACCTTAATCTGGCCAAGGCTTCTGATACCATTCATCAGTCAGGGATTACTGGTAAGCACAACAAGCTATGCATCAACCCCTATATCAGTGGGTGGTTTGCAAATTGGTTCACAGAACACATAGTGTCACAGTGTCAAACTCCAAGTCAAACTGGCAAGCAGTCATGAGTGGAGTCCCACAGGGATCAGTACTGGATAGTGTCCTGTCCAGCATTTACTTCTCAGGAGTTCAGCCCAACACAGAGGAAGTCTGGCTGACCAAGTTCACAGGGGACTGCAAGCAGGGAGCTATCATGAACTCCACAAGTGATGCAGACATCCTAAAGAAAGGCCTCAGTGAGACCAATGAGTGGTGTGGAAACAATGGCCAGAAGCTTAACACCACAAAGTGCATCATCATCTCCTTTGGTAAAACACTCATTTCCCAGTAAGGTCCACATCAATGGTAGCCCAATAAACACTGTAGACATTATAAGAGACCTGGGGACACAGGTTGATAGCAACTTCTCCTTCAAGCACCACATTGCCACTGTGGTCAGGAAGTCCTTCTATATGATACATTGCATTACCAAGTGTTTTGCATCTAGGATGACAGAGGTAATGATCTCTGTCTACTATTCCCTCATTAGACCGCTCCCCAAGTATTATAGCCCATTTGCCATGTACCTTAGACACCTGCTACAGCTGGAGAAGCCACAGAAGCACCTCACAAAGGGGTTCCTAGACATTAAACACACATTTTACACATATAGACTCAGAAGATCCAAACTCTTCTCTATGTCATATCACCTAATTAGCAGCTATCTGTGCTTGACTTACAAAGCCATGTCTGATCCAGATGGATTAGAAATTCTTCATATAAGTTCATCCACACCACACACTCTAGAGACCTCTACCTCAGTACCACAATCACCACAACATGCTGGTGGGACAGGTTCTTCACCAAGAGAATGCACGTGCCCTGGAATACATTTTCCATTCATGTTATGCAGAGCACCTAACTGTCTCTGTTCCAGAGAAATCTTGATGAGTGGATGGGTAATAGACAGTTCAACCCAATGATGACTGCAGTGGCTATACTTGATACAGGCACTGGGATGTAACATTGGGTGGCACAATGGCAGGGCCCTTCTATATGCTAGGCCTGTTAAGGCTCCTGGGACATTACCTACAACAGACTTGTGAACCTATGAAGGAAATGACATCAGCAGGACTGATAAAGTAGGGCAGTGGGAGAGAAACATGTCAAAATACTTCTACTTACAAGCATACATACCCACACACTCATTTGCCAGATACAAGAGTAGAACCCCTGCCAAACTACTCATTTGTACTACAGTGTTAAGCATTTATCACATGCACTACTGAGCTTACAGGGCTGACTCCTGGCCAAGGTTGCAGATAAGGGACTGACATAATCTGGACTGATAAGGTGGGGCACTGTGAAGTGTGGTGGGTGGTAATGGCATAAAACTATTTTACCTATAAACAAACAAAATCACAACTCCCAAGGTCTTGCACACATAACTGTCTCACTCTCACAAACACACACACACACACACACACACACACACACACACACACACACACACACACACACACACACACACACACACACACACACACACACATCTACTTTTGCCAGGACTGACATCAGAACTCCTACCTAACTAGTTATGTATACTATTATGTTATGCAGTTATCACACACACCACAGAGCTTATGGGAGTGAGGCCTGATGGAAGGCACTTCTAAGATGACTGATATCTGCAGGACTGCTAAAGTAGGGAAAGGGGAAGTGTACTGGGTTGGAATGGACCCCAAAGCTTTTAGTTGCGAACACACACATACACGCACACACACATACACACACACACACACACACACACACACACACACACACACACACACACACACACACACACAATTTTAGATTTGCCAGGACTGAGATTAGAACTCCTACCTGACTAGTTATTTGCATTATCATGTTATGCAATTATCTCACGCACCACACAGCTTATGGGGCTGGGTTTAACAAAAGTGACTTCTATGGTGACAGACATTTTCAGGACTGCTAACTGGGGCAATAGAAAGTGCACTGGGTGGGGAAGGCCTGTTCATGCCTAGATCCTGCTGACATTTCTCAAAATGTATGTGCATGCCCAGTGTGTCCTTCTATAGTACATGTGGGACTCCATTCCAGGGATTGTTGTACTCCAGTCTGGCTTTTTTTGTGCTACAGTCATACCTCTCAACCTGTTGCTGCAGGATATCTGGAGATAGCCTATCCAATTGTGGGGATAATGGGCCATACAATGATTGTGACAATTTCTCTCAGTAATGTATGGGTTGCTAAGGTTACAGGGCTTGTTTTAGCAGACATCTGTCCTATATGCCATTTGACACTGACAATGTATTGTTTCAGTACCTGATGGCATACCTCTTCAGATCATCACAGTGATTTACCAGAGAAATACAGGATAGATGATGCACACACAAGGTTTATGAGCCAAATGCTACACATTATTGCACAATCCAGCCTGTTGAGGGGTGTGTCTATAAGTAATTGACTGTTGGTGCTGTGGAAATGGTCCAGCACCTTGGTGATATATTACAATTGTAGAATCTCTGTGCATGTATGTTCTGGTCTGGTCTGATTTCCAGTCTGCAGTTGGGTAATGTAAGTCAGACAGGATCAGGGTGACAAGCAGACTCCAGATAGATTTGTAGGGGATAGGATATGTGGGGGTGTTTGTCCTGGGCAGATATGTTTGCCTATAGCTAACAGTAGTTTGCACTGGGCTCTCCTCAATGGTTGACTGCACTTGGAGGGTCTTCTGTGTGTCAGACTGTTTGACCAGCCTGGAGGTGTGTGTTTGTCACACATATATGTATTTCCCTCCTCATTTTGCTTGGATGGCCACATGTTGCGGTCAGGATGTTGCATAGGATGAGTGATCAGGGAGGAGTGTGTTACTCCCCATGGCTGTGGCCCAGGGTTCTGTCTATGCAGACATGTCACCATCTTCCAGGGTTAGGCCTGGCTGCAGTGAGTGCATTCCCATGTTTAAACTCCTAACCCTGCCTGTCGACTGTACAGAGTATCACGGAATGTCCACATCCATGACTCGTATATCTCGTTGGTTACTCAAACAAGTGTAGTTTTCCAGCAAATGTTTTTGCAAGTCACTCAGGACTGAAGTCAGATATTACTGACAGTTGATATTGCAGTTTCAGACTTCGTACCCATCAGACATTCCATGTTACTACAAATCATTCCATCAACTTTATAACATTATTAGAGCAGTATTTCACAGGTGTCCTTCTCTTTGGACCTTTATCACCCCATTATTCATGGCTTTGTCCAGATTTCTGGTTCCCTGAGGCTGGCAGGTTTGCTCCTAGCAGTTGTCAGCATGGCCTTTCTTTGCATTTTGTGGACTGTGTTATGTTGATGTTATGGACACAATGACACTCCCTATAGGGCACTGTGGGTGAGGCATAGGCATTTGCCAGAGGCCTGTAGGCCAGGTGTGACAGATGCAGACCATCTGTAGCAGGGCAGTGCATTCTGATGATCATATGTTCCCAGGCTGCCAGCAGGAGACACCCCTAGGATGGCACCAGTAAGTTGACTGTGGGTGTTACTGACAATTGATTTCTGTTACTATTGCGCCATCACTCTGGGTGACAGCTGGATGCTGCTTAAGTCTAGGAACATGTTATTGCATTTCTATGGGACTATGGGGGGGTGACATGACTGTACACGATATGCATCTGCACAGACTGTGCTGATATTTGCTTAATAATTTGGTCTCATGTAGCATAGTGATGTGCCCTATCTTTCAGACTACAGGCATAACAGTATCAACCACAGGTCAGATTGTTCTGGCATAGACATTTGTAGTTTCAGACTTCCTACCTTTCAGAGCCATACTTCCACTGCCAGACCTGCTGTGATATCACTGTGTAAAAGTCAGTGGGTGGGGATTTCATGGATATCACCATGTGGGGGCCTTTGTCAGGCATTTCTGTAGGGTTGTCTGCAGCTGATCTGCTGTGTGGGGTTGGTGGTGGGTACGGGACCCCCACTCTGACATTCATGCATGTGTCTTATGACTCTCCTCAGTTATTTGGCTCACCACATATACTGCAGTGGTATTTGTTGACTAGGGCAGTATTGCATGGTGTGGGTAGGGCAGTACTGGGGATACACATCCTGCTGTCTTGCAGAGATATCAGTTGTTTGCTGCTATCCCAGTTAGCCACCCCATTCCCTTACATGCATGATCAATTCCATAGATAGGATATCAAAAAACTCCTCTCCATTAGTTTAATTTGTTACAGAGACTGGCTTACCTTGTGTGTGCAGCTGTTGTGAGGGTGGTGCTTGAGGGCTGGCTATGTCAGATGCACACAATACACTGCCTATACATGGTCAGGTATAGGTGGTGTGATGTTTGGTATCCATTTTTCTGTGTGTGTGAGAGTCAGACAGAGAGAGAGAGAGAGAGACAGAGAGACAGAGAGAGAGAGATCAGTCCCTGGGGCCCTAAAGTGCCAGTGTATGTGTTATGCATTGCCTCTTTGCCAAGGCCAGGGCATACTGGGCATGCCTCCATCTGCCTACAGGGGCAGACTCAGGATGTTCCTCCTCCGAGTCCCTCTGTGCCTGTGGAGGCCTTGGTAATGGTGGGGGGGCTGTGTGACCCTTCCCCATTTTGTTCCTGCTGCAGCTGTTTCCGTAGGATCATATTGTGTAGCATGGCAAATACTATGACCATGTGTGCACATGTGGCTGGACAGTACTGCAAGGCTCTACCAGACATGTCAATGCAGTGGAACCATGACTTGAGCATCCCAAACACATGCTCTATAATGATCCTGGTTTGTGCGTGTGTATCATTATGACATTCTTGTGTGGGTGTGTGTGCATTTCTGATGGGTGTCATCATCCTCGGCTCCTGTGTGTAGCCAGCATCCCCCAATAAATATCCATATGGGATGTCCCCCCTGGCAAACCACTGATAAACTGTGAGAAATGCCAGATGTGTGAGTCATGATAGCTTTCGGGGCAGCCAGGACACACATTCATGATAATGCCATGGGCATCGCACACAACCTGGCAGTTGATAGAGTGGAACCCCTTACGGTTTATGTAGACCCTACCCCGGTCACCAGGTGGTGCTTTGATGTGGATGTGAGTGCACTCTATGGCACCCAGTACCTCTGGTGGTCTACTACATGGTGGAAGAGATGCATATTGCGGGTCCTCTCCTTACGAGTGGTGGAGAATTTAACGTGCTCCTCAGCATGTGGTCGCATGGCATCCAGGAACTGATGGAGTATTCTGGATGCAGATGCCTGTGAGACCCCCATGATATCCCCAGTTGGGCTAGTATTCTTAGAGCTACACATACCTTGGTATCCACTGGGATGGGTTCCCCTCTGTTTGTTCTAGATGTGAGGCAAGGTCGGCACAGCTCCACAGTTTGCTGCAGTATGTTCCTGTCCATCCTGTAGTGTTCTACTATCTCCAAATCATGTAGCCCCTGGTAGGAACCCTGGGCCTGAACACTCCTCTCCTCCTCCTCCTCATAAGTCTGGGGTGGTTGTCAGCATTGTCCTCTTCACCACCCTCAGCCTCTTGCACATACTGATGTATGAGGGCGACAGCAGCCCTTAACATTTTGTTAGTTTTGCCAGGTAAAATTCCCGTCTGTGTACACCGGTGGTGTAGAGTTTGTGGGAAAAAACAGATTGAAAGGTGTTTTCATTGTTTATAGTGGTGTGCTGCAGATGCTGCCTCTGTGATTGGCTGAGTATAATACATTCCACCTGCCAGCTCTGTTACTTGTATTTGAGTGTCTCTATTCTGCAATTTCCCTTTTTTTCTTGTCCCATTTGCCATTTCCTGTATTTTTAAATTTTTTCTGGTTGAAATCCCGGTGCGCTGTGCAAACCCATTTAGACAAGATAAGCAACACTATACAGCTTTGGACACACACCCTTGCTTACATATACACAGTGCTGCCATTTCCTGTGTTTTTTTTTTTTTGTTTAAATCTCAGTGCATGCCCATTTAGCTAAGTTAAAGACATTTTAGCAGAAATGTCCCTCCCTGGGTGCAAACATGCTCTTCATTTCATGGTGTAAGACATTACAGTCTCAGACACACACCCTTGCTTAGTTGTGCTTAGCTAAGCACAAACCCAGCCAACAGAACTCCAATCTGCTTACAGCAAGCATGACACACCCCCTTTTCATGTTAGTTGCTCCTCCTGCCTACATGATCCTGTTCTAGCATCTAGATGGTTCAGTGCAGGTTTTGGCCTTAGAATATTTTGTGATTTAGCCCATAGATACTGCCCTGACATGGAGCCTTTCCCCTTGACAACCACTGTCCCCTGGTATTGTTTTGATTCTGCATGTCAAAGACTATAATGGCAAAATGCAGATTTTCTTTAAACTTGGGTTTTCACATTTTTTTTTTTAATTTTCAGCACTATCGTGTTTGCGCACTTAAACAGCTGACATCGGCCACAAAAAAAATATTTTTCATAAAAATTAAACATTTATTCATGCCAATGAATGCCTGCAGATGTGAACATATGCTTTTATTTGTGCTGTCATGCCTCCGTTTTCTTTTTTGCAGAAATGTGTTCAGTTAGTAACCAAACACATTTCTGCACTGACACTGTTCCTGCATGGAGACCTGGCAGCTTCCTGAATCACTAATTCACCTCATTTGCATGTTTTTCACCAGCAAATGAGGTGATTAGCATTCCGCATGGTCTTCTGTGCAAGAACAGTGTAGACAGGCTCATGCATGTCAGATCAGCTGGTTGCTGAATCGCTCGGTGGCCGAACTCCATGCAGGAGCTGCTACACTGTTCCTGCATGGAGTTTTAGCTTTCCTGAATCCCGGGGACTGACTTTTTTCATAATGGTGGCAGTTAGATTCATATCTCTCAACCGTACCAAATTCCTCAGTAAATGCTGGTTTTGAGGGCAAAATATTGGGGTCCCACAAATTCCCGAGTGGCCCCTTTAAGTTCTGAATTTCCCAGGGTTTTTTAAGCTTTTTTTTAGGATGAATGTGATGTCATCATATGCAGGGCATGACATTGGTTACTACTTAATTTTTAACTTTACCGCTCCATGGGTTTAAGTCTTCCAGCTCCTCTAGGCAAGGAAAAAGACTGTGCTTTCTCACTGCATTAATTTTGTATTAGTAGCTAGTTTTATTTCACTGCATTGATTTTGTATTAGTAGTTAGTTTTATTTCACTGCATTGATTTTGTATTAGTAGCTAGTTTTATTCCATCACTGAGAGCTAGTTGTATCTCACTGCATTTTGAAGTGTGTGACTGGATGATTTATGTTATTTACTATTAGTAGCAGGACCGGAAGCATATTTTAGCACTGCATTGTTTTATTCCATTAGTTGTATCTTGCGGCTCACTGATTTATGTTAGAGAGGTGTTTATTCCATTCTCAGCTGTTATTTATTATTAGTAGCGAGACCAGAAGCTTTTATTCCAATCTTGGCTGCATTGATTTATGTTACAGAGCTGGGCTGGGTGATCCATTCTCTTACAGAGAGCTGCATTGATTTACGATTTACATTCCATTAGTCATATCTCATGGCTACACTGATTTATGTTAGTGAGAGTGTGTGTGTGTGTGTGTGTGTGTGTGTGTGTGTGTGTGTGTGTGTGTGTGTGTGTGTGCACGTGTGTGTAATGCCCCAGTTACGTGTAACTGGTGGTTAGGGATACACAGACTCAAACCCTGTACCTTACAAGAAGAGCCTAAATTCTCTACCCATACCACCACTTGTGATTCAAGGAATTAAGTCCATAGCTCTCAACTGTCCAAAGTTTTACAGAATGTCTGGAACGTTTGGCTCATACTTTTGGTCTGTTCCTCTTAAAATTTGTGTTTTTTAGCAAACCAGTGAGAACTGAATTCACTAAATAATGATAGCCACCTAAGGTTCAGTCTTCCTATCTTTCAGGAAATGCATGGTAACACAAAACATTTTATTCTAGCAACTGTCTAAGATTATACAAGCAGTATTTAAAATGTTTCCCTGGTTTTGGGCCTTTGCCCCCCCCCAATAAATTTTGGCTTTTTCCAGATTTCTTGTGCTGCATAGTTCTTAAGGGGGAGAGAAGTTTAGTGCTGCTTATGCCAAGTCAGTTTGTATTGTTGGTAGCACAACAGGTGGTATACTTGCATCTGATGCAGAAGGCTGTGGGTTCTACTCTTGTAGTATGTACATGGATTGCTAATATTGTACTTTTAAAGGGGGTGGAAGTTGCAGTCCTAAGAATGTCCTCTTTGGTGGAGATGCCTAGTAACT
>NC_056744.1:1393102999-1393117999 GCF_019279795.1 Protopterus annectens | reverse complement strand
ATTTCCCATCCAGTTCCCAACCTGAATCCTTGTTCCCTTACCATAAAAATCTCCTCCTCCTCCATCTCTAAGGTCCCTGATCCTTCCTTAAACTTAAAAGTCTAACTCCCCCTCCCTAAATCTAAAAATCCCGTCCTGTTCCCTAACCTTAAAACTCCCTATCCACTCCCTAACCCTAAAGTCCACCTCCTGCTCCTTAATCCTAAAATCCCCTTCCCTGTCCCTCTTCAAGTCTACAACACGTATGTCTTTCAAACTCAAATAATGTGTTTTGGGTAAGGTATGGCAGCTGTTTGCCTGAACTCATATTTGAGTTTGAGCTTGAGTGGCAGCTTACATGAGCTGCAAGATGCTCTTGTCCCAGGCTTCATGACAGTGGTTTTCACTGGGCACCTATAGCCGACCCATTTAAGCTCCTGTATTCTATAGAACTGCAAATATCCTAGCAAATGTATCCCGAGTTGTGACAGTTGCTTGTACTCTCTCTAAATGTAAAATTCTTAACTAGTGGGCTATCACAGAGATCAGTCCTAGGCCCTATCCTCTTTATTAATTATTTTGCAAAAATCCAAGCCATTATACCAGAAGTCTGGCTACCCAAGGTTGCTGATGACTGCAAGCTGGAAACCATTATCCATTCATCCATTGATAGCAAGGACTGGAATATGTACATACCTGGTGTATGGGAAAAAAGTGTCAAGCTAAATCCAAAAAAGTACAGTGTTATATCATTTGGCAACAAAGCTGTTCCACCTCATATGTTATAAATGGTACTCCTTGTCAGGCAGATACAGTCATAGAAGTCCTGGGTTATAATGAGAACAACTATCTTTCATTCAATCATCATGTTTCCATCATAACCAGAAAATCTTTCTATCAGGCCTAGTTAATTTAAAAGGCAATATTTTCAAGATCCCAAGACATCACTCTTCCCTTATTAGACCCATCATCAAATACAGTATGCACCCCCTCTAGCATGCACAAATCCAAATATATTGCTCAACTTGAAAGAGTCCAAAGATTTTTCACCAAGAAAATTAAAAGGCCCTAAATCTTTCAGCTATCCTTGTAGTTAGTATAACTCTCCTTAAATTCATTATCATATTAGATATTCATATGTGACCTGTATCTCACTTTTATGCCAAGAAAGACACAATCCTATTTAATTTCTTATTTACTGGCTCTAAGACACCCACTCTAGTGACTTAAATCTACAAAAGCAAATAATCAACACTCGCTAGAGAGATACAGTCCTAACTCGGTTATATTCCCAGTCTATGGAACAACTTAGCACTTCAGGTTAAACAATGTACTACGTTAGCTACCTTTAAGGCTAGTTTGGAAGATTGGATGGGTAGACCAGATCATGAACTGTCCTGCTAAATTTGGGATTCGAGCACTATTAAGTGCTTGCAAAGGGTGGTAAGAACTTTAAACTAAATGTCAAAAAATGAATAGTTTTATCCTTTGACAAGCATGGCTTCTCTTGTAACTATCACATTTACAACACACTCATGAAGGTTGATCCCATACTCAGGGATTAGGGAACCTATGTTGACAATGAACTGTCCTTTAATTGCCACATATCCACTGTTGTAAGGAACTCCTTCTTCATCTCACAGCTAGTATCCAAAGATATAGGATCATAGGAATGTGAGTGTTGTTTAAAAGGGGCTTAAACAGACTAATGACTGATGACAACTCTCTGTTGCTAAACGACCTTCATAGGATCATAGGAAGTTACTAGGCTATTGGCCCTGAGGCACTTATAAGCCTAGCCAAGAGTTTAGCCCATGTTTAGACAAGTCAGCACCCAAAGCCCCTGTCCAGCACGGACACAGGTGGAATCTCAGGGGTGTATTTTCTGTTTCACATCCAGTTATCCAGGTTGCACTTGCGGATATGCAGCAGTCCCATCAAGGCAGGGTCTGAGTTTGCTTTGTATGGCAGACAGGGGTCACCTCTGAGGAGTCTGTATGAAACTGAGTAGAGGGACAGGGCTTTTAACCTAACTGTGTATGGTAGATGTTTGAGGTCCTGGATTCTTCTGGTGAGAAACCTCTGTGGTCTCTCCAGCTGCTGCATGTGCTTTGCGAGGTACATGTTGAAGGGGGCGTTGTACTCAATAATTGGCCTTATAAGGGAAGAATACAGAGATGTTATGACCTCCTTGTCCCTGGATGACATACCCTAACTTATGAGGTGGGCCATGTAGAAAGATTTCTGTACAACGGAAGCAGCATGGTGGCCAAAAGTCAAGTTGCTATCAACCTGGGTGCCCAAATCCTTTGCAACTGATTGCATGATTAGGACATTGTTATTAATGTGATAATATGTGGGGACGTCACTTCACCAAAAGGGGATGATGATGCATTTTTTGACATTCAGCTTGAGGCCATGTTTCCTGCACCAGTCATTTGTTTGGGTGAGACCCTCTTGGAGGACATCCACATCACTTGGGGAGTTGATGACCATGCCAAACTTGCAGTCATTTGCAAACTTGGTCAGCTATAACCCACTGGTTTTGGCCTGGAGCACAGAGAAGTATATCCCAAATAACAGAGGCCCCAAGACCAATCCCTGGGGAACACCGATCATTATGAGTCTTCTGCTTGAGGTGGCTTCCCCTATTTTGATTAAGTGGGTTCTATCAGTGAGCTAGTTTGCTACCCATCTGATAACATATGTATCGATGCCTAGATGAGAGAGTTTATCTATTATGCCTGAGTGGGGAATAGTGTCGAAGGCTTTGGCCAGGTCAAGGTAGGTGGCGTTCACCATCTTCCCCTTATCTGTAGCTTTGGTGACTGTCTCAAAGAAGTTGACCAGATTTAACAGACATGACCTCCCTTGACAAAGCCAAACTGTGTGGGGTTGAGTATTTGGAGGTTGTCAATGTCACTGTTAATGAGATCCATGATAATCCATTCCATGACATTGCAGATCAGGCTAGTTAGGCTGATGGTCTATAATTTCCCAGATTGGTGGACGCTCCACCTTTGTGTAAAGGGGTGGTAGTGGCTGTCCTCCACTTGGCTGGGACAAAGCCAGTACTCGGGCTTTGGTTGAATAGGGTGCCTAATGCTGCTGCAGGTTCATGCCTGAGTTCATGTAGGATGCAGCCTGGTAATGTAATTATTCCAATGCACTGCCCTCTCATTAGCTGATCATTGAATATAATGCCCCATTCTATATGTACCTGTCCAAACACTTGTCATAACTGGAGTGGCCACAACCTTTCCCACTAAAAATGTCAAGGAACTGAATCACAACAACTATGCAGACAGTGTCATAGCCTTATCACTCTCCTTGTTGTCATCCAGGCTACTAAGAGGTGATGACTGCCTCATTCATGTACAGTGTCTTGGCAGATCCTATCCTGTCAGACATATTACATATTCACAAGTCCAATGGTAGCATGAACACATTCAAGGCATTTCAATCTCTTTTGCAAACTACATTGAACATGTTGAGGGGATAGATATTTATCACAGAGAATACCTCTTTTACGGAAATGACTCATCATAAAATGAAGTACATCTCTTACTGTATTCAAACATAATTTGGATGAATGGACTGGAAACCACAAATGTATTCAAGTTAAGCACCCATGTCCCTCACGGATAGGGTCAACAAGTAAATGTCCCAGCATATCCTTGTTCTGCCCTCCTTTGGGGTTATTTATATGCAAAATATAAGGGCTGAAAACTACCTTGGCAATGTAAGGCTAGATTTCTTAAGATCCTAACAGAGCATTAGCCTAGTAATGACCTATGAACCTGAGTATACTTACTTAAGCATCTATATGGATAGGTATCTTGTCGTCCCTGTGATTGCTTGCATAGTATTTTTTCTGTTTTCCTCTGATAATATTTCTGACAGGATATTACATTTAAATATTACTTACTATTTATTATGCATTTCTACTTTGCATGGCTTTATACCAATATCTCATTTGCCTTTCTATGATCTGTGTCCTACATTTTTACAGGTGATCTCAAGTAAGGCATAATTTCCCATCAGATCAAATGTGTTAGTTTGGGCTCCTTGTTGAAATGTCTGCACTCATAATGCTGACACACTGAAAAAAATGATGAAAACAGAAGGAGTGGCATGAATAACAAATACCTCTCATCTCATTTTAAATAGTTTTTTTTGCAGGGGACCACAATCCCAAAGTTATATATGCCAACTCTGAAACCTCTATACATGAGAGAAAAGGGAAACACAGAGAAATATATATCTTGGACTTAGATGCAAGTACATTTTTTGGCCACTAAATCTCCATATATCAGGAATCACTGAAGTAGGTCTTGGAATTTCAAATGGTTAGTATTAGTTGATCATTGTAGTAGCAGTTAATATCTTCTTATTTATACGTATACACCCAGACACTTCTAATATAAAATCCTAAAAGGCTAGGGAAAAAATGTAGATAAGTCATGTTGCAAACTACATTATCATGTCCAAAATATGGTATTTGTACATCATAGTTATAAAGATTTGAGGGAGTTTGTCTTACCTAATATGGCAGAATGCTCAGCAGTAGAACAGCTGAACAGATAAATATGAATACGGAAATATTTCCTTTAGACAGACACAACATACCTATGTAAATTACATCAGCATGATCAAAGGAAATGGCTCTCTTGGGAATAATAGACAAGTACTATATGTTTACGCAGTGCTATTATTCAAGTAAGTCCCTGCTCAAAGTGCTGCACAGTTAATTAGAAATGTAGCAGGAAATGGATAGTATCTACATGATGAGAAAAGGGCTGCATAAGAAAATAGAGCTGAATGCTAATGGCAAGAACAATGTTATACTACCATATGGCAGGAGCAGTGCTACGTCAGTGTGTATAGGCAGTGTGAAGGACATCAGCACTATGGCATGCTAGTGCACCCCTGTCAGTGCAATGCACTGCAGCAATGGATAGCTGCATCTAGCTACAATGTCTGGCTACCATAAGAAGGGCACCACAAATGACAGCAGTAGCAGACAAACAGACCAATATGGGTAGGCACAACAAAGTGTCAACCTTGTCATCGTTTTGATAACAGCAACACTGGCAAAAAACTACATGGTAACTGTAAGGCATGAATGGTAAGTGGAAGGAAGGGCATTTTTTCGGGGATGGGAGACAGATACCCTCTTGCAATTTCTACAGAAGGGTAGGTAAGGAAAGTACATAGAGATGACTATGGTTTTGCTATAGGAAGAAGGTTGGGTAAGGAGAAGATGGACACACATATAACCCAGATATGTACAGACAAAGATGATGTGCATATAAAAGATGGGGAGGACAGTACATGGGCACATGCCTACAAAGGGTGGACAACTGGTAATAGGGAGGACTGGACAATAAACAAGGAATGGGGAATGACAAGTTAGAGAGGGAAACAGATCAAAGAGGAGAGACTGGGCTCCTGGCATGACTGGTTGCCAGGCAATCCCAGAGGACAACATACCCAGACATGATTCACCTTGATGGTTGATGCCCTGGGCTGATAGCTGTTCTGGTGGTCTGACTGGTGAGACCTGCTGGTCATGTAACTCCACCAGTTGCACTAAAAGGTGCTCCATACTGCCAAGGTGGGCATCCAGTAGCCAGAGAACCATAGCAGTAATCAACCTCCTAAATTGAAACAAGGATACCAGAGGAGATGCGTCAGGTACACCTTCAGAAGAGGCATGTTCATCCTCTTAGAGGTGGACATAGGGGGCACTAGTGACACCATTAATTCATCTACAGTATGGAGGACTATCACCACCTCCTGAGAGGCAGATCTGGTGAGCATTGGTAACTCAGCACCAGATGTGGCAGCTGGAAAGGACTGAGATGTGTGTGGCCTCTCCTCCTTCTGTTCCACACCTGGACCTGCAGAAGGATGGCACAATGTAAAAATATTGCCACAAACATATGACTCAAAGACAGTTGCACTTGTATAGTGCACTGTCACAGAGGACATGTGCAGCCTATGGCCTAAAGAGGTGCTTCTGTCCTTTGCAGATTCAGCTATGTTTAAATGATGCTTCTTCACAGCTGCAAAACAAAACACATGATGTTAAGCATACCTAAATAACACTGTACATAATAAAAGACAATGATATAATCTCCCCTCCAAAAAAATGCTTGCAGTACATCTTTGGCTAACTCTCTCAAACCTCTGTATCTTAATGTTGGAAAAAAAGAAGTTATGTACTTACCATAATGTTCTGTGTGAGTTGTTTATCTCACCTTTATTCTCACTGATGGTTTGAAGCTGATCCTCGGCTCCGACACGGCCGATAGCAAAGTTCAAGGTATGCCAGTAGCTCGAGACCAAGCCCCTTATCTCACAATGCACTGCTGGAGTTACCTCAGATCTTGTTTGCTGCAAATATATATATATATATATATATATATATATATATATATATATATATACACATACATACATATACCTTTACCCTACTCTAAAAGGGGAACACTTTCCAAAGGAAAGAAGTACTGAGGAGCCAGGATAGTACTAGCCTCTAAGTCTACTGTAAGCTAGGAGGGGGAAGGAGGGAGGGACGTGAGAATAAAGGCGAGATAAACAACTCGCATGGAACGCTATGGTGAGTACATAACTTCTTTATGTGAAGCTGTTAAATCTCACCGTTTATTCTCACTGATGGGTAGCGTCCCTAGCACCCTCAATCTTGGGTGGCTCATGGAAGTACGTTTTTCAGTACCATGGAACCAAAGGAAGACCTGTCCCTGGAAGCCTTATCTACTTTGTAATGTGTGATAAAGGTATGAGGCTTAGACCACGTGGCTGCAGCACAAATATTGTCAAGGGGCAATTTAGCTTGAAAGGCAGAAGACGTAGAGATGGCTCTGGTAGAATGAGCCTTAGGTTTGTGTGTCAATGGCATGCTAGCATTTGCATAAACAAAGGATATACAATCTGATAACCATTTAGATAAAGTTGTTTTAGCCACTGGATTACCTTTTCTGGCTTCTGAAAAGGATACAAAAAGTTGATCTGATTTTTTAATATCCTTAGTTCTGTCAAGATAAAATCTGAGCTGTCTGTGTTCATCAAGTTTGTACAGCATGTATTCCAATTTGCAAGAGTGGTTGAGAAAAAAGACTGGCAGCTCAAAGACCTGATTGATACTGGATTCAGAACAGACTTTAGGCAAAAATGAGGGGATTGTTCTGAGAGATACTCTATCAGCATGGAAAATCATGTAAGGTGGTTTGACAGATAATGCTTGAAATTCTGACACTCTGCGGGCAGAAGTAATAGCCACTAGAAAAATAGTTTTCCAGGATAAATATTTGAGGTCACAAGAAGATGCTGGCTCAAAGGGGGGGGGGGGATAATTTGAGACAGCATAAAGTTCAAATTCCAGGGAGAATAAGGAATTTTGACAGGTCTCATGTGAAGAGCACGTTTAAGAAACGTTTTAGATAACATATGGCCCATAATGTTCGAGCCATTGAATCCAAGGTGGAAATTTGAGATGGCGGCTAATTGGACTCGAACTGTAGCAGCTGCTGCCCCTTCCTTAAAAATCTTTGTCATAAATTCTAAAATAGACAATAGTGGAGCTCGGAAAGGGTCAATTTTCTGTGTGTTGGCCCAAATTGTGAACCTTTTCCACTTACTGCAGTATAATTTCCTGGTGGATGGTTTGTGAGAAGACAAGAGAATTTGTCTTGTATCTTCTGAAATTGAATGAAGCCTGGCAATTATGGGAAGTGGATTAGACAAGCTGTCAGTTTCAGGGACTGCAGGGAAGGATGGAGGTCCCCTGACGGATGCGTCAGAGGGTCCGGAACTGGGTCCAGGATCCATGGATCTTCCAACAGGTGATGGTGGAGAAACAGGAACCAAATCTGTCAAGGCCAGTAGTGGGCTATGAGGATGACAGTCCTTCCCAGTGATTTTGCTTTCTGTAAACATCTGGGTATCAATGGAAAGAGTGGGAATGCATAAATGAGACCCGGGGGCCAATCATGTATGAGTGCATCTCTCGGGGGATGTCCCGGAGGTGGTATTAGGGCAAAGTAGCTTCTGCATTTTGAATTGATGTGGCTGGCAAAGAGGTCGCAGCAAGGCTGGCCCCATTTGCGGAAAATCAACTCCGCAACCTGCTTGAGAGACCACTCGTGAGGGAGCAATATCGCCCTGCTTAGCTTGTCCGCTATCACGTTGGATTTTCCCAGGATGTGCGTTGCTAACAGAAAACGCTGGGATGACACAGCCCATTGCCAGACCCTGAGGGCTTCTCGACAAAGGAGGTTAGACTTGGTTCCACCTTGCTTGTTCAAATACCAGACTACTGACATGTTGTCCGTCTGAATTGCAATATTCCCTAGAGGAAGAGAGTCCTGAAAGTACTGCAACACCAGAAGTACTGCTCTCAACTCCAGAACATTGATATGCAGATGTGACTCTTGATCCATCCATGTGCCTTGGGCAGTCTTTCCCTGAAAATGCCCTATCAGGGAAGCGTCCATGGTCATAGTGGCTATTGGGTGGGGGGACAAAGGGCCTTCCGATTGTGACATGAAGAGACGTCAACCACCACCGAAGGTCTCTCTTGCAGGTATCTGTGATGAGAAGTATGTGGTGCATCGGCAGTTTCTGGTAAGACCACTGAGTAAAGAGGAGCCATTGAAGGATTTGCATATGCATCCTTGCAAGTGGAATGGCCAGGATTGCAGCTGCCATCAAACCTAGCAACTTCAAGACCTCTGCTGCTGTAGCTTTGTTCTTTGACATCAGTGAATTGATGTGTTGGCTGAGAAATGAGACTCTTTCGATTGGAAGACATAGAGTGGTGGTTGAGGTGTCTAACTCTGCTCCTATAAAAACAGTATGCTGCGATGGTGATAAGGCAGACTTTTCAAAGTTGACTGTAATGCCTAATTGATGGCAGAGTGTCAAGTGTACTGTGTTGCCTGGGTCAATTGATGCCTGGTGGTAGCAGTGAGGAGCCAATCATCTAGGTATGGAAACACCTGGAATCCTGGGTGCCTCAGGTGAGCCGTGATCACTGCCATGAATTTGGTGAACACTCTGGGGGCTGTAGTGAGACCAAAGGGCAGGGCTCGAAACTGGCAATGATTGGCTCCCAGCCAGAAACGCAGGTGATCCCTGGAGTGTCTGTTCATCTTTATGTGATAGTACGCATCCTTGAGATCTATGGAGCACATCCAATCATCTTTCCCTAGGAAGGGAAGAATGGACTGAAGCGTGACCATTCGGAACTTCTCTTTCTTTACGAACTGATTGAGTCTGCTGAGTTCCAAGATAGGTCTCCAGTCCCCTGTTTTCTTTGGTACCAAAAAGAATCTTGAGTAAGTTCCGAATCCAACTTGGTCTGCTGGGACTGATTGGATGACTCTTTTTTTCTAGCAATTTGTGGACCTCTATGATTGCTTGTTCCCTGAGACTGGGTGGAACATCTGGGATTCTGTATACAGGAGTGGGAGGGGTAGAGAACGGTATGAAATATCCTCTGGAAATAATGCTTTGTACCCAAGTATCCGATGTATGTTTAGCCAGGCTTCTGGGTACAAAGATAAGTGACCCCCGACTGCCTCCAGAGCCGAACAGCCGGGCCTCCCTTCAGGGGCACTGGTAGGTCTGACCAGAGAACTGCCTTCTGTCACCCTGTTGTTGTGGGCCCTCTCTGCCGCATGGGTGGTGTCTTCCATTATAACCCCCTCCTCTGCCTCTAGAGGGGGTTTCTCCATGTGTGTCCTGGAAGGTTCTCTGTGCTTTTTAGAACCACATTTTTCCACCCTTAGGGCCCTTGGGATAGGGCCGACTAGGGGTAGAAAAACATACTCCAACGGCAGATAGGGTCTTGCCTTTCTGCTCACACCTGGTTAATGTTTCCTTTACTTTAGGCCAAAACAGTGATGAGCCGTCAAATGGAGTGTTAATAAAGGAAGACTTAAAGGGCTCTGCAAAGGAACTTAGATGCATCCAGGCTTGTCTCCGCAGAGCAATGCCTGAACTAGCGGCTCTACTCAAACCATCAGCTGCATATGATATGAGACTCATGGACGAGTTCACAATCAAATTTAGGGTAGCAAGCTGTGTGTTGTCTTTGTCGGCCACCCCTGCAGCTACCGTACCCTGAAGAGTATCTCCTAGCTCTTTCAGGAGATCTCTTTGGAGTCTCCTGAAATGGGTTAAGTAGTTTAGCAATCGAAGAGAAAAGGTCGCTGAACTAAACATGCGTTTCCCATATCTATCCATGATCCTAGATTCTCTATTAGGAGGATGGATAGATGTGGATGTTTCAGACACTTCCTTTTTGGTGGCTGCAGCTACCATCATGGCATCAACAGGCACTCCCTTGGTCAAAAAGGCTTTGTCCACTGGGACAGAGATGAACTTGTTCGACTTCCGAGGGACAGGTTCCATGGCCTCCGGTGACTCCCACGCCTTACGAGAGATCAGGTCCATGAGTTCATCTTAAGGTGGAGACACCCAAGAAGTGAAAGGTTGAGACCCAAAAGCCTTTAAGAGCACTGACTCATCCTCAGCAGGGGTTTTGGACTGCCAACCGCCCCTCTGATTCAGGATCTCTAATATCTCAGCAAAGGAGATATCCACAGAGGGGGATCGAGGGGACCCTTCTGACTCACCAGGTTAGTGTCAGATGTCAAAGACTCCTGTGGGGAGTCCAAGTGCCTCCTCTTGCACAATCTCTTCCTGGGTACCTCCTCAGTGGGGGGATCTGGGGAGGTCTCGGAAGAGCAGGGGATGCCCTGTGGGGGTACTTGAGGCTCAGGGTCTCTACGCTCTGCAGGGGGACCGGTAGATGAAGAAGCGGATACAGGAACTTGAGGGGAGAGGGAAAGCCAAACTGATGTTGACGATGTCTTAGGAGACATGACTCTCTTCATGGCGTCGAAGGCGCCATGGCTCAGACGAGAAGGGGTAAACAGACCCGAACGGACCATCTGATCCTCCCGCACCGAAACCATAGGCTCCGAGCCTGAGGTAGGAGCTGAGCTCATCCGAGCCGAAGCCCTGAGAGGAAGAGTCAGCACCGACATATCAGTCTAACTATCCTCCCAGGAGCCGACAAGAGAACATCTTCTCCTAGCGTCCTCAGTCGGCGCCGAGGATGTCCGAGTAGATGGAACCGATAACCCCGGTGCGGGTCTCGGTTCCAAGGGTTCGATAATCATCGGTTCTGGCTCCTTTGGCTCCGAGAGTCCAGTACAGCTCGGAGGAGGAGTAGTCAAATCTGGTTCAATGGTCTTCGGCTCCGACGAAGTGGTCGGTGTCGACAATAATTTAGCAAGTCCTGGTGCCCTGAAAACTTCTGCACTAGCCGATCCATACCCAAATCAGATAGGCTGACCGAAGACTTAGAGGAATGCACCGAAGGTGCTGACTGGAGCAGAGGAGATGAGGGGACCTCAGAGATTGGCTCCCAGACTGGGAGCTGGCTCTGAACCAATGGGACATTCGGTTCCGAGAGCTGTGGAGCCGATGACCCTGTACCCTCTGATCTCTTTGCCCTCTTGGTCTGTTTGGAATCAGAAGACTTTGAAGATTTTGACAAAGTGCTGGCACTTTCCTGGCTACCCAACACTTCAGAAAAAGAATGCTGCAGTAACCCCCTATCTACAAGTTTTCTCTTCCTTTCTAAGAGAACCCTTGATGAAAAGGAATGGAGGTGTTTAGCCCCCAGACAATAGACACATTGGACATGTCCAATAGACACATTGGACATGTCCGTCCATAACGGACATTTTCTGTCCACAATCTGGACACTTTTTAAACCCCGATTTGGAGTGAGATTTCTCTCTCTCATCAGACATTCTTTCAACAGAACACCACAAAAAATACCTGTAAAGGCTAAATACAGGGCTAACTAAGCCCACACTAAGAAAGCTAATAACACTTGAAGATAGCAAGACTAAATAGGGCCAAGAAAGGGCCTAACACCAAGAAAACAAAAACTACACACAGGGTAGATCTCTACAAAAAACTAACCTACTAAGCTATTATTATTTTAAACTAGAAACACACTGAACACTAGCAATCACCCAAAAATCTAGAAAAAAAAGTTTTTTAAACTTGCGATTTGTCAAAATGGTCCGAGCTAACTGGATCACCGAGATCTCACTTGCCGCGGCAAACTAGATCTGGGGTAACTCCAGCACTGCATTGTGGGATAAGAGCTAGGTCTCGAGCTACTGGAAAACCTTGAGCTTTGCTACTAGCCGTGTCGGAGCCAAGGATTGGCTCCGAACCATCACTGAGAATAAACAGCGAGATTTAACAACTTCACATGGGATGGCTGGTGCTACAACATTATAACAATTATGGTACTGGTCCTTGGAATGGCTGTTGTCAGTGGCATCACTGCATCTACCTTCTTCAAAGGGCAATCATACTATCTCAGTAGGAATGCCTTAAGGTTTCTGTGGATTACAAAAAAAAAAAAAAAAAAACAGGAAAATCCCGATCTCCCTAACATACCACTAAAGAGCCCTGCTTTTCCATCTTGCTGAGGTATGTATGACCACTCAGTAACTCTGCAACTACACACCATGTGGTTACTCTCAAGAAGATTGAGGGACATGTCTTGTATGTATAATTAGGACCCCCACCCCCACTGGCATGGTACAGTACTGTCTAGCTGTATAGATGAGGGATCATGCCTTGAATATAGAATATTAGGGAATTACATGCCACAAGAGGTACAGGTTTCCAAGGACATATGTAGTGACATGTGTACAGTACCTAAAGGGGGGCAGTGAGGCATTGAGGCTATGCATAACAGCAGCAGCTGCAGCTGTTAACCAGGTCAAGGGGGAGACCACAGTCATAGTCATAGGCACGCCATTGTATAGCATATACACCCACTGACTTACCCATTTTATCCTCTGGTGTAGAGATACTGGCATGGCCACATGAGGAAAGAAACAATGAAAAAAGTTAACTAATCAGGAGAATGAACTGCTACTGCAGGCCCTCCACAAACATGACTTGCACCTCTTCAGTAAAGATGCTGCAGACAAGCATTATTGGGTCCAGATTTCACAGGGACTGGTGCAGGATGTGAATGTAGTTGGTGATCATAGTAGGTCCCTGCAAATAGGTTCAAAAGAAGGATACTGATATGATATTCTCTGAAACGGAAAAGGCACAGGACCATCTAGCAGACAATGCAGAAGAGTGGGTGGGCCAGAAACACATAACCTGCTAACAAAACACGAGGAACTTTTGGTGTCAGTCAGCAGACAGGAGGATTTGAATGTGAGAGTAAGCCTGGCAGCAGCCACCTATATGTCTGAAGGGGAGGCACTTGACTAGTAATGACAATTAGATTACATTACATTATAAAATGTATCAATGCATGATGAAGTGAGAGATTGATCAAGGGCCACCTGCATACATTCCTTTCAGTTACCTTTGGTCTGTCAGTGCAATATCCAATGTATTCTGTAACAGTATTTGCATGTTTACCAGAGAGCATGCCACAGGAGCATATGGGGGCATATGTGTGTGGGCTGGCAAAGATGTTACATGTAGTCATGCTTTCACAGGTTCTTCTGGTAGATGTTCCAGTACAACAAGAAAACATAGGGCTGATATCAGCAGGGTGTCACTAGCTAATGATGATGGCACCATAAAGGTGGCATGTTCTGATGACACAGTGACATTGTCTCATCAGACCCTGCCACAGTGACATTGTCTGTGATACTAGTAGTGCTGAAGAGGTCACCCATATCCATCTTTGCAAAGGCAGGTTGAACATATGGCCTCATCAGAGAATAACAGACATCCTGTATCTGACAGAAGTACTTCTGTGTTCCCATCCCACACTGCAACTTTCATGCACACCACTTTTCAGGTTAGCACACTGAACACAGAAGTCAATCAAAGCAACTGCAGAACTGACATGACTTCAGAACTGCACCAGTATGGCTACAGCACTCAGAATTGACAAGTTAATGTATAGGACAGTGCAGGTCATTGATTCAGGTATGGATAGTTGCTATGTACATCATTTTGGGGTTGATGAGTGTGATCTATGGCTGATAGGAAGGCATGCAGTAACTGCATAGTGACCTGGAGTAGAATGACAGGGAGCAAATGTTAATACTGGGGTCTCTAAAGACAAATGTTGCTTCCATATGTGTATCTATGAGACTAATTGCAGGTGACATCTAGGTTCATAGGTACTTACAAGTTTAATGATCTACAAAGATCTTAAGAAGCCAAGCTTTATATTTCCATGGAAGGTGTTTAGTCCTTATATGTTGTATACAAAGAAAACTCAGCAATTTAGGGCATACAAGAGTGTTGGGTTCAGTGCAATTTATAGATAAAAAAACCCAGAGATGGGCCGAACAAGGATATGCTGAGATAGTCATGAGGAGCAGGGTTGCTAAACTCCCAATGAATTTGTGGCTACCCATCCATTCATCCAAATTACATTTGAATAAAGTTAACAGAAGTACTTTGTTTTATTTAGAATAGAAGATGGTTCCATAGAAGTGGTATTTTCTTTTAAAGAAAGCTATCCTTTTGCAAAAGAGATTGAAATCACTTGAGTGGGTGTTTATGATACCATTTGGCAGATGTGTGACAGGTCTGACACAATATGGTCTGTTGAAGCACTATATACAATGCAGAGGTCACCTCTGAGTAGCCTGTATAATACTGAAAATAGGGACAAGGCTTTGAGATGGTCTCTATAGTTTTTACAATTCAGGCCATTGATTTTTTTTAGTGTGAAAGCATTGTGGTCATTCCAATTGTGAGAAGTGATTGGAGAGGTACATACCAGAGGTGGCATTATACTCAATGATCGGTCTAATGAGTACCATGTAGTGCAGAACAATTACATCCCTAGATCTGGGCTCAATACCTTTTGATATAAGCTGTGCTATGAAAAAGTACATCCTTACAAGAGTGGCTACATGATGATCAAAGGACAGTTCATTGTCTCTGCCAGTCAAACAGTTTGCAGCTCTG